>NW_019524782.1:0-1120 GCF_002814215.2 Seriola lalandi dorsalis
GGATGGCGACTGGGTGGACTGGGCCTGGGATGGCGACTGGGTGGACTGGGCCTGGGATGGCGACTGGGTGGACAGCGACTGGTCCCCCTCAAGTGGAACTTCTTCAGACATTCTCTAGTTCTGCAGATTGGAAACATTAGAAACCCTTAGATCATACTGGTCACACTGGTCATCTGTGACCCCTCCCCCTCAGTAAAGAGCTCAGTGCTGAACCGCGTTTAAAATATCTATAATTGAAGAATAAACATATCTTTCTAAAAAATAGCAACAATGAAAACGAGTGAAGACTCACTGCTCCACTCCGAACTTCCTTTAACAACTGTACCGTTTAAATACTTTCCTCTATCTACTCATTACACCAAGAGAGAAACCCTCAGTGGATCTTTGATCAGAGGTCACACACGGCTCTTCCAATCGGCACAGACTCCTAATGAAATAACTTTTTCAGAGGGATGTCATCAATCCAAACTTCACTTTTCCCGCGTCCGACAAGTCAGTCACTGCAGGCGAACGAGGCTACGTTAAAATAGAGGATTTCAATCGGAGTTCGTTGTGGTTTTAGAGTCTTTCCCTCCGAACTGACCGTGTCGGAGCTGCAGGAACTAATCCAGTACCAGAACCAGTCCAACACCGTGCTGGTTCGATAACCCTGCCCACCACCTGTCAATCACAGCCGGATGTACAACCCCATCACAGGTAAATATAAACCAGAACAGAACGACCAGGTTTAACATCCGGATCCACACGTGCCGAACTACTTCACATTTCCGCCTGGACGACTCGTGCCGACTCGTGCCGAGCCGTGCCGAGCCGAGCCGTGCCAAGCTTACCGGGGCTCTAACATCAGTCAGACACTCACCGGGTCAGGCTGTCCGCTGAAGCCGGACTGTCCTCCGGGTCTGTGCAGGTAAACGATCCGGACCGGACACCGCAGACGGTACACGTGTGGAACACTTTTACCGGGATCGTGAAGGAAACGTTTTTCCTTCTATCGGATTTTACTTTTATGTCACGTGACGGCCCCAGCCAGTGAGAAGTTATAAGACGGATCACATGAGTGTGGAGCGATCTGCTGTGTTTCCGGGTCTGGTTTTCTCCAGCAGGAGAGACACGGCGGGAC
>NW_019524782.1:2091-2925 GCF_002814215.2 Seriola lalandi dorsalis
TGCAGCTAACAGACCTGTAGCTAACAGACCTACAGCTAACAGACCTTTAGCTAACAGACCTGTAGGTAACAGACCAGCAGCTAACAGACCTTTAGCTAACAGACCTGTAGGTAACAGACCAGCAGCTAACAGACCTGTAGCTAACAGACCTACAGCTAACAGACCTTTAGCTAACAGACCTGTAGGTAACAGACCAGCAGCTAACAGACCTTTAGCTAACAGACCTGTAGCTAACAGACCTACAGCTAAAAGACCTGTAGCTAACAGACCTGCAGCTAACAGATCTACAGCTAACAGACCTGTAGGTAACAGACCTACAGCTAACAGACCTACAGCTAACAGATCTGTAGCTAACAGACCTGACACAGTCCAGTCCAGTGCTGGTCCACTGGGAGAACCTGAAGACCTGGAGAGAAGCATCCAGGTGAAGCAGAACAGTCTGCTCTGACTCCTCTCTGTTCTTATTCTCCAGATGAGGAGGTGGAGGATCAGGAGCTGAACCCGTTCTCCTTCAGAGAGTTTCTTCGCTGGAAGAACCAGGATCCACATCAGGAGCCAGAGCAGGAGCACCAGGAGGAGCAGACACAGGGCCAGGTATGAAGACCAGAGTCTGCAGCAGAAGAAGAACATGACATCAGTGTGACTGACTGACTGTGTCTGTAGTCCAGCAGCTCTCAGAGGGTGTTTGATGTCAGGAACTTGACCTTGGACCCTGACGCCCAGACCTGTTTCTTCTCCGAGCCCTCCCTGGCACCACAGGTAGATTGACATCATCATTGACGTTATGAGAACAGGAAGTAATGACATGTGAACTTTGTGAATCATTACTGACAC
>NW_019524782.1:3936-6634 GCF_002814215.2 Seriola lalandi dorsalis
GAGGAGGAGGAGGAGGAGAGAACTATGAAGGAGATGATGAGACCTCCATGGCTGAACCTGCCACCTCCTGCAGGAGGAAGAGTGGGAGGAGCAGCCAGGTACAACAGGTAACACACACACACACACACCAGCTTCTCTGTTTGTTCTTCTTGTGTTTATGTAGGAACAGAGAAAACTATGAAATAATGTTTAGAAACAAAACATTAATCACAGTGTAGTTCAGGGAACCTGGGAGAGCAGACTTTAAATCCTTTTTTAAATCTTATGATGATGATGATGATGGTGATGATGATGATGGTGATGATAGTGATGATGATGATAGTGATGATGATGGTGGTGATGGTGATGGTGATGATGGTGATGATGATGGTGATGATGATGATGGTGATGATAGTGATGATGATAGTGATGGTGGTGATGATGATGATGGTGATGATGGTGATGGTGATGATGGTGATGATGATGATGGTGATGATGATGATGATGATGGTGATGATGATGGTGTGATGATGATGATGGTGGTGATGATGGTGGTGATGATGGTGATGGTGATGATGATGATGGTGATGATAGTGATGATGGTGTGATGATGATGATAGTGATGATGATGATGGTGGTGATGATGATGATGATGATGGTGGTGATGATAGTGATGATGGTGTGATGATGATGATAGTGATGATGATGATGGTGGTGATGATGATGATGATGATGGTGGTGATGATAGTGATGATGGTGTGATGATGATGATAGTGATGATGATGATGGTGGTGATGATGATGATGATGATGGTGGTGATGATAGTGATGATGGTGTGATGATGATGATAGTGATGATGATGATGGTGGTGATGATGATGATGATGATGGTGGTGATGATAGTGATGGTGATGATGATGATGATGATGGTGGTGATGATAGTGATGGTGATGATGAAAAAGAAAAGAATTTGAAGGCATGGCGGCTATGATTTAGCAGTGGCAAGCCGCCACTGCTAAATGAATGTAGAAAAAACGCTGGGTGATTACAATGATGATGGTGATGATAAGGATGGTTATAATGATGATGATGATAGTGGTGATGATGATGATGGTGATGATAGTGGTGATGATAGTGATGATGATGATGATGGTGATGATGATGATGATAGTGATGATAGTGGTGGTGATAGTGATGATGATGGGGATGATGGTGATGATGATGGTGATGGTGATGATGATGATGATAGTGATGATAGTGATGATGATGGGGATGATGGTGATGATGATGGTGATGATGATGGTGATGGTGATGATGATGATGATAGTGATGATAAGGATGGTTATAATGATGATGATAGTGATGATAGTGGTGATGATAGTGATGATGGTGATGATGATGATGATAGTGATGATAGTGGTGGTGATAGTGATGATGATGGGGATGATGGTGATGATGATGGTGATGATGATGGTGATGATGATGATGATAGTGATGATAAGGATGGTTATAATGATGATGATGGTGATGATAGTGGTGATGATAGTGATGATGGTGATGATGATGATGATAGTGATGATGGTGGTGATGATGGTTATGATGACGATAGTGATGATGATGATGATGATGACAGTGATGATGATGATGGTGATGATAGTGATGATGATGATAGTGATGATGATGATGATGATGGCAATGATAAGGATGGTTATAATGATGATGATGATGATGTGAACAGCTGATTCTGACTGTGTCGCAGCTGAAGGAGGAGAACATGTTGTTGAGGAGAACCATCAGGGAGCTGCAGAGGAGATCAGACGCTAAAGAACGCAGGTGAGCACCGACCAATCACATAACAGCACCACCTGACCAGTAGGAGACAGAGAATTTACCCATCATGCCTCTGTGTCTGTGCCCCCCCCCCCCGTCAGGGTTCTGGAACTCTCTGAGGAGCTGCTCCACAGGAGGCGTCAGGAGGAGAAGGAGGCTCAGGACCTGGAGAGCATGGTTCACTCTGTGGAGCAGAACCTCCACCTGATGACGGTACCATGTTGCCTGGTGGTCCAGATGCTTGATCCAGATGCTTGATCCAGATGTCTGGTCCGGATGTTTAGTTCAGATCATCTGTAATGAGAGGGGTCACAGACTCGTCCTGATGACATCAACATGTTTGATATTTAAGATTTAAATTGAGAATGATGACCTCAGTGCCAGAACAGCTGACAGTGTTGCCAAGCAACAGTGAAAAAGTTAGCCCTCTAGGCTAATATTAGCTAGCACACACCTGTTTCAGCCTTCAGCTTGTCTGGCTAAAGAAACATGTCTGTCTCTCTGACCTGTCTCTTTCTCTGACCTCTCTGTCTCTCACCTGTCTGTCTGACAGAAGCGAGCGGTGAAAGCAGAGAACAGTGTTTCCAAACTGAAGTTGGAGCTGCAGCAGCTGCAGGTGAGTCAGAGAGTTTATGTGATGATCGATCAGCTGATCATCACTCACTCAATCAGGTGAGTCACAGCTGATTGAGTAAGTGACGTGTGTACAGGGGTGTACAGACCTGTGTGTACTGTGTCTCAGGTGGAGGTGGACTCTCTGCAGTCAGAGAACGACAGTCTGAAGGCGGCAGAGTCTCAGGTCGTCATGACGATGAGACAAAACGCACATGTGGCGTCTGAGTACCTGAAGAAGACAGCAAGCCACGCCCACTCCTCCATCCGGTTAGTAC
>NW_019524782.1:6954-11483 GCF_002814215.2 Seriola lalandi dorsalis
CCCCCCCCCCCCCCCCCCCCCCAACAGAAGGATGCATCTGTCAGACATCCTGTGGGGTAGGGGGTCAGGAGGTCTCTGTTGCTCATTATTCCTGACCTGTGCTGATGACATCACAACAGCTAGAGGAGCTGTGGTTGCTGATTGGTGGGATTGTTGTTCATGTGTTCACCCTGTTTTATAATAAATTACATTGTTTAATCACAGTTTACTGTTTTTTCATTTAAAACAGCATTATTTTCATGAACAGACATTCTGAAATGAATTCAGAAAACATAAATAAATGGTTATGATTTCATACATTTCTCTTTGTAATGAACAGAGTAATGCATAAAAATAAAATAAAAAACGTCATAGTATAGTAAGTCATAAAAATGTACTAGTAGGGAATTGTACTGACCTTGCAGTGCGTTCACTTATGCAAAGCTAGACAGCCAGTTAACATTTAGAATTCCTCCAATAACACACAAGGCTTGACTTTTCTTGTTTTTTTACTGAAAACTCTTTTCCACATTTGCTTTGTTTTTAAAACTGAAACATTACAGAGATAAAACATAAATCAGTACACAAAATGTTCCATGCACATGTAGAAATGACATATTATACACACACGCTTTAACAATGTCAAAACAGGCACTGTACTGTGTGGAAAATAGCTTAACTACCACAATAGCTACAACCCACAAGCCAATTGTCAACAGAGCTAGCTGCTGCAAATTAGCAGAGCACATGTTTAGCTAACCCGATAAAACTCTTCAATATGTAAATACTTTAAGAATATAGCAGTAATCTACATATACTACTCAAAGACACATGATTTCCAAGGCAGAAGCGTGACAGAGAAACCTCCAACAGATACAAGCATCGAGCAGTGTCCGTCAACAGTCTAATCTGTGACCAGCAGGTGGCAGCACAGAACATGAGCTAATACAGATTAATCGATGGTTTTTAACCTTTTAACTTATGAAACCCACTTTTTTAAACTCTTATAATCTTTAACTTATTGAAATTATTTATCAACTTAACTTGTAGGAATAAAAAGTAATAAAAACGACATAGCCATAAAAAGTCAAAGCATAGTAAGCCAAATTAAGTTATAGTATAATGAGGCATAAAAAGTCATAAAATAGTACGGGATCAAAGATTTCATAAAATCATCATAAAAATGTCATAAAAAAGTAATAGTATAGTAAGGTAGAAAAAACATTATAGAATAGAAAGGGATTAAAGATACAAAAACGCCATAAAAATCTCATAATATAGTAAGGCTTCGAAAAAGTCACAAAAATGTCAGGGGACAGTAAGGCATCAAAAATTTCATAAAAACAAACAAAAAAAGTCAGGCATAAAATGTTTAATTTAATTAAGGCATAAGTCATGAAAAGTTAGTTTAGTATAGTAAAACATAAAGGTTGTATATCTATCTCCCATATTAAGACTTCTTTACGTGTCACAGTATTTCCAGAGGGTTCTGGAGTCAGGTGGTTCAAACAGAATTACTTATTTATGAAAAGAGAGATGATCAAAACAGACAATTCTGAAGGAATTCTTTCTTTTAACCTTTAACTGTTTCATACTTGTCCTAATAGGGTAAATGTTAAGTTCACATTCATACATGTTTACTCATGTTGTCTCTGTCCCACTGAGAGACACTGACCATGAGACACAGGTGAAACACTTGAGGGCAGGGCAGACGATCACACAGGAGGGAAACAGGACAAAGACAGGAAGTAAATATACCATGAGACACACAATGCCAGTGATTTCAAAATAAAACAGGGGCTTCCGTAAACAGCTGAGCAGAGTGGATATGGAGCGACCCGGGAGAATGAAGATGATTTTGATCAGAGGACGACCTTACTTACTGCGTGATACCGCACAAATGAGCACGCTGCTCCGTGTACACACTTCTGTTCTCCTCCTCCTGCTCCCCTCGCTGGTGACGAGTGGAACGACAAATAAACACCACCTACTGGACACTCCTTTTCTTGTCCTTTATTATCAAACATCAGAACAGTTGGTGACATCACAGGTTACACAGCAAACAGCCAATCAGCTGCAGCCGTTATGTGTCAGTGTGTGTGTTTCAGAGAGTGTATCTCTCGTCTCCAGTGTGTGTTCCAGTTCTGTATTTTCCTCAGTTGGTTTCGTTTGTCATCATCTGAACGTAGCAACTCTGACCTGAACAGCTGTTCAAATTGCTGACACACACACACACACACACACACACACACACACACACACACACACACACACGATGTGAAGCAGATACATAATTTTATCGTGTGTGTGTGTGTGTGTGTGTGTGTGTGTGTGTGTGTGTGTACCTTCACAGCTTTGTCTCTCTGTTCTATAACAGTCAGATGTCCCAGGGTGCAACTGGTTGCGGTGATGGAGGCTGTTGTTGCTGTGGTAACAGAGGATGACAGGTCATCAGTGATGTTGGTGGGTGGGGTGAGGTACGAAATCCCAGACCAGGTCCTGACACACACACACACACACACACACACACACACACACACACACACACACACACAGAATTATTTGATAAATATTTGTATCGGCTGTCTCCTCTGATGTCACAGGTGGGTCACAGGTCTGGTTACCTGCTTCCTGTGCAGGATCTCTGTCCTGGGTCAGTTCCTGTCTCCATGGTAACAATGCTGTCTTCAGAGTGCTGGTCGGATGCTGCCTTGGTTTCTATGGAAACAGAAAAAATGAAAACCTACTGAATGACATGAGGCCAAAGGTGTCAAAGTCACAGATAGAAACCCGACTGCAGGATCCAGATCACAGTCAAAGGTCAAAGGTGAGCGGTTACCTGCAGGTGTCAGCAGGTCGTCCAGCTGACAGAGCAGCTTCTCCGTCAAAGATGCCAGTAATGTCACAAACTCCTCCCCCCGGACTCGCACACACTCCTGCACACACACACACACACACACACACACACACACACACACACACACACAGATGTTACAGGTGTGACTCTGACAGGAACAGATGTTACAGGTGTGACTCCTCCTCCTGTACCTGTAGTTCTAGGTGTGAGCAGCAGACGGCGCTGTGCAGCCTCTCCTGTCTCCCCTCCTCTCTGCTGATCACAGTTTGCAGCTTGCCCCCCCCCACTGACACTCGCAGCTGATGCAAGTTGACAGTCTGAGGACAGAAACAGAGTCAGGAGACTCACCTGGACACACCTCAGTCCTCATGTCCTCAGGTACTCACCTTCTCCTGCTCACTGGCTGTCAGAATCTCCTCCAGCTTCCTTCTCACTCCGCCCACCTCCTCTCTGAGCTCAGCCTCCTGCTGTTGCTCATAGTTACTGATCAACACTGCAGGGAACGAATGAAGCAGGTCGTCCAACACAGACAGCTGGTCCACCAGGTCTGAGAGACAGACAGGTAGAAGAGAGGGCAGGCAGGCAGGTAGAGAGACAGGCAGGTAGAGAGAGAGAGACAGGTAGAGAGGGAGATGGGTAGAGAGAGAGAGAGAGACAGGCAGGTAGAGAGTAAGACAGGTAGAGAGGGAGATGGGTAGAGAGAGACAGGTAGAGAGGGAAATGGGTAGAGAGAGAGAGAGAGAGAGACAGGCAGGTAGAGAGTAAGACAGGTAAAGAGAGAGAGACAGGCAGGCAGGTAGAGAGACAGACAGGTAGAGAGAGAGAGAGAGATAGGTAGAGAGTAAGACAGGTAGAAGAGAGGGCAGGTAGGCAGGTAGAGAGACAGGCAGGTAGAGAGAGAGAGAGACAGGCAGGTAGAGAGACAGGCAGGTAGAGAGAGAGAGACAGGTAGAGAGTAAGACAGGTAGAGAGGGAGATCGGTAGAGAGAGAGAGACAGGCAAGTACAGAGTAAGACAGGTAGAGAGAGAGACAGGCAGGCAGGTAGAGAGACAGGCAGGTAGAGTGAGAGAGAGACAGGTAGAGAGTAAGACAGGTAGAGAGGGAGATGGGTAGAGAGAGAGAGACAGGCAGGTAGGGAGTAAGACAGGTAAAGAGAGAGAGACAGGCAGGCAGGTAGAGAGACAGACAGGTAGAGAGAGACAGGTAGAGAGACAGGCGGGCAGGTAGAGAGACAGGCAGGTAGAGAGAGAGACAGACGGGTAGAGAGTGAGACAGGTAGAGAGGGAGATGGGTAGAGAGAGAGAGACAGGCAAGTACAGAGTAAGACAGGTAGAGAGAGAGACAGGCAGGCAGGTAGAGAGACAGGCAGGTAGAGAGAGAGAGAGACAGGTAGAGAGTAAGACAGGTAGAGAGGGAGATGGGTAAAGAGAGAGAGACAGGCAGGCAGGTAGAGAGACAGACAGGTAGAGAGAGAGAGAGATAGACAGGTAGAGAGGGAGATGGGTAAAGAGAGAGAGACAGGCAGGCAGGTAGAGAGACAGACAGGTAGAGAGTGAGACAGGTAGAGAGACAGGCGGGCAGGTAGAGAGACAGGCAGGTAGAGAGAGAGACAGACAGGTAGAGTAACATGGGTAGAGAGAGAGAGACAGGCAGGTAGAGACACAGACAGGTAGAGAGTAAGACAGGTAGAGA
>NW_019524782.1:12542-13165 GCF_002814215.2 Seriola lalandi dorsalis
GTAGAGAGACAGACAGGTGGAGAGGGAGAGACAGACAGGTTCAGGGTCAGGGTCAGGTACACCAGTGGAGGTCCTCACAGACGTACCCTCTCTGCTGGTGCTCAGAAGCCTCCTGGCCTGCTCCTGGTATCCCAGCAGCCTTCGCTGCACGTTGTCAGCCCATTGGTCCAGAGAATCAGGAAGCAGCTGGAACCTGCCAAGACACTCGCGGCGGTAAAAGTCCTGAGGGGGGAGACGCCCTGTTAGAGTCCTTCACACCTGAGAGAATCTAACCTGATTCACTGCGAAGCCCCCCCACAGGTCAGGTGCATTGTGGGTCGCTTGTAGCTTATTGATGCTAGGCTAGCAGGTGTTTTCAGTATCCCCCCCCCTTACCTCTGCAGCCAACAGCAGGACGTCATTGGTCTTCCACAGCACTGAGTTCACTGTGGAGCTGAAGGAGCTGAAACACACACAGACCATCAGACCATCAGACCATCAGACCACATCAGACCACATCAGACCACATCAGACCATCAGACCACATCAGACCACATCAGACCATCAGACCACATCAGACCACATCAGACCATCAGACCACATCAGACCATCAGACCATCAGACCATCAGACCACATCAGACCA
>NW_019524782.1:14506-15998 GCF_002814215.2 Seriola lalandi dorsalis
ATCAAACCAACAGACCATCAGACCATCAGACCACATCAGACCACATCAGACCACATCAGACCATCAGACCACATCAGACCACATCGGACCACATCAGACCATCAGACCATCAGACCATCAGACCATCAGACCACATCAGACCACATCAGACCACATCAGACCATCAGACCACATCAGACCACATCAGACCACATCAGACCATCAGACCACATCAGACCACATCGGACCACATCAGACCATCAGACCATCAGACCATCAGACCATCAGACCACATCAGACCACATCAGACCACATCAGACCATCAGGGTGGACTTACTGTGTGTTCTGTTCTGTTTCTGGTTTGGGTCCAAAAACCTGGAACCTCCTGTCGGCCCTGATGGACCTGCAGCCCCCCCTGACCCACACACAGGACACAGAAGCATTATCTTACAGTGAGTGATGAACCTGGCTCTGACCACTATCCAGAGTGTGTGTGTGTGTGTGTGTGTGTGTGTGTGTGTGTGTACCTCAGTGCACTGACAGACTCAGCAGATCTCAGTTGAGGACGGTGGACTGGACTCTGAGCTGCAGACACACAGACTTTTTTTATTAGAGAGGAGACCAGGAGTCAGAGGAGAGACCAGGTCCCTGCTGGACTCAGAGACCAAGTCCCTGCTGGACTCAGAGACCAAGTCCCTGCTGGACTCAGAGACCAAGTCCCTGCCGGACTCAGAGACCAAGTCCCTGCTGGACTCAGAGACCAAGTCCCTGCCGGACTCAAACAGAGACCAGGTCCCTGCTGGACTCAAACAGAGACCAGGTCCCTGCCGGACTCAAACAGAGACCAAGTCTCTGCTGGACTCAGAGACCAAGTCCCTGCCGGACTCAAACAGAGACCAGGTCCCTGCTGGACTCAAACAGAGACCAGGTCCCTGCTGGACTCAAACAGAGACCAGGTCCCTGCTGGACTCAAACAGAGACCAGGTCCCTGCTGGACTCAAACAGAGACCAGGTCCCTGCCGGACTCAAACAGAGACCAAGTCCCTGCCGGACTCAAACAGCAACCAGGTACCAACTGGACTCTGGACTGCTGTTATAGACCTAGACTGCTGCGGGGACTCCCATGATGCATTGAGCTCTAGGTACCAGTCTGCGTGGATTGTACTTGAAGGCAACAACTCTGGCTCATTTCTCTGACTGACCCTCACCTGTACAGGTGAGTTTTACCCGTGGTCATCCTGACTGTTGTTAGTGAAGCTAAACTGTGTCCAGAGGAGACGTGTTAATGAGACCAGAACAAGGTCGGATCTGCTGGACCACTTCTGGAGGTGGTCTGGCTCACACTGTTCAGATCCCCCACAGAAGATGGGATCATTTACAATCTGGATCCAGAACACCTCCAGGTGTGGACCAGGTACAGATCAGTCAGACAGATGTTGTTTACCAGCAGCTGGTCTTGATGTCTCTACTGGACCCTCCTGGATCACACAGAACCTGAGGGAGGAAGATCATC
>NW_019524782.1:16784-17420 GCF_002814215.2 Seriola lalandi dorsalis
ACAGGTGGTCATTCAGTTAAACAGGAAGTAGTCCAGGTGGACAGGAGCTACAGACAGGTGGTGGTCCAGACAAAACCAGGTAGACAGCAGAGAGTAAATGTGGACCAGATACAAGAGGAGACCTACCAGTCCAAAGTTCAGATACTGACAGCGCTTCATCAAGGCCTCATTGACTGAAGACAGGACAGAACACACCTGGTCTGGAGACACCTACAGACAGACAGACAGACAGACAGACAGACAGATGGGTGGAGAGACACACAGGTACCTTGTTTAATATTTGTTAAATACAGTGGTGAAGGAGTAGTACTAAGAACTATCTACTTGCATGTTCTACAGTAGTACTACTGAGTACCTGTGTGTACCTGATTACCTGTGTGTACCTGATTACCTGTGTGTACCTGAGTACCTGTGTGTACCTGTGTGTTCTCCATCATCTTCTTCACTTCCTCCAACCTGCTACTGATAACTATCTGCTGCTGGTTACTGAAGGCTGCCTGAGGTGACAAACAGACAGACAGGTAGACAGAGAGGGAATTACACAGACAGACAGTCAGACAGACAGGTAGATAAACAGCAAGACAGAAGGGTGAACAGACAGACAGACAGACAGGTGAACAGACAGACAGACAGACA
>NW_019524783.1:0-9426 GCF_002814215.2 Seriola lalandi dorsalis
AGTCATAAAAACGTCATAGTGTAGTAAGGCGTAAAAAGTCATAAAAATGTCATAGTATAGTAAGGCACAAAAAGTCATAAAAACGTCATAGTGTAGTAAGGCGTAAAAAGTCATAAAAACGTCATAGTGTAGTAAGGCACAAAAAGTCATAAAAACGTCATAGTATAGTAAGGCATAAAAAGTCATAAAAACGTCATAGTGTAGTAAGGTGTAAAAAGTCATAAAAACATCATAGTATAGTAAGGCGTAAAAAGTCATAAAAACGTCATAGTATAGTAAGGCGTAAAAAGTCATAAAAACGTCATAGTGTAGTAAGGCATAAAGTGTCATAAAAACGTCATAATACAGTAAGGCATAAAAAGTCATAAAAAGTCATAATATAGTAAGGCATAAAAAGTCATAAAAACGTCATAGTGTAGTAAGGCATAAAATGTCATAAAAACGTCAGAATACAGTAAGGCATAAAAAGTCATAAAAAGTCATAATATAGTAAGGCATAAAATGTCATAAAAACGTCATAATACAGTAAGGCATAAAAAGTCATAAAAAGTCATAATATAGTAAGGCATAAAAAGTCATAAACACGTCATAGTATAGTAAGGCGTAAAAAGTCATAAAAATGTCATAGTAGAGTAAGGCATAAAAAGTCATAAAAATGTCATAGTATAGTAAGGCGTAAAAAGTCATGAAAACGTCATAGTGTAGTAAGGCATAAAAAGTCATAAAAACGTCATAGTGTAGTAAGGCATAAAAAGTCATAAAAACGTCATAGTGTAGTAAGGTGTAAAAAGTCATAAAAACATCATAGTATAGTAAGGCGTAAAAAGTCATAAAAACGTCATAGTATAGTAAGGCGTAAAAAGTCATAAAAATGTCATAGTATAGTAAGGCATAAAAAGTCATGAAAACGTCATAGTAAAGTAAGGCCTAAAAGTCATAAAAACGTCATAGTGTAGTAAGGCACAAAAAGTCATAAAAACGTCATAGTGTAGTAAGGCGTAAAATGTCATAAAAACGTCATAATACAGTAAGGCATAAAAAGTCATAAAAAGTCATAAAAAGTCATAATATAGTAAGGCACAAAAAGTCATAAAAATGTCATAGTATAGTAAGGCGTAAAAAGTCATAAAAATGTCATAGTATAGTAAGGCACAAAAAGTCATAAAAACGTCATAGTGTAGTAAGGCGTAAAATGTCATAAAAACGTCATAATACAGTAAGGCATAAAAAGTCATAAAAAGTCATAATATAGTAAGGCATAAAAAGTCATGAAAACGTCATAGTGTAGTAAGGCATAAAAAGTCATGAAAACGTCATAGTGTAGTAAGGCATTAAGTTTCATAAAAACTTCATAATATAATAAGGTACAAAAAGTCATGAAAACGTCATAATATAGTAAGGCATAAAAAGTCATAAAAACGTCATAGTGTAGTAAGGCATAAAAAGTCATAAAAACGTCATAGTGTAGTAAGGCATAAAAAGTCATAAAAACGTCATAGTATAGTAAGGCATAAAAACATCAATGTAAGGTAAGGCACAAAAACGTCATAATATAGCAAGACATAAAAACATCATAGTACAGTAAGTCACAAAAGAAGTTATAGTTATAGCAAGCCATAAAAATATCATAGTATATTAAGGCATGTGAAAGTCATAGTATTCATGGTCACATTTTCTTGGGATATTTCAACAGAAATTAAACTCATACTTTGATATAGCCACCACTTTATGTTTACTCCTGCTAGCAACCTGACTGATATTGTACAGAAGACAGAAAACTGAGTTAGCTTACTAGTCAACACTGGCTAACATGGTTAAATAACATCAGTTGACATTTTTCTGGTGACATTGGGTACCACTGTGTAATATGATTTCACTCTAAACACAGTGCGAACAAATATTGTTAGGACAATTTTGTCCTCCTTAACTATTGGTAGGGACATGTCCCTATGTCCATATCCAAACCTACGCCCTTGTCTGTGTGTATAACCTACACACCATTACATCAAAATGAAATATTCCAGATGTATTATTAACCCTTGTCTATCAATTTCCTCTTCCTCATATTTAAGCTCATATTGAAACTTTAATCTCATATCGAAACAAGTTGAAACTCATATTGAAACATGTTGAAACCCATAGTTAAACTTTGAGGTCACCACCAGTATTTACAGTACTTTATCCACGAGACTGTGCTCCTAGTAATTAAACTCCAGTGCCAAGTCTCAGCTTTAATTTGAAAAGGCTTACATCAATGTATCAACACAAAGAGGAATTATCTTACAGATACACGTACAAAGAACAGGTCCTTATCACCATAAAGGATGACTTTTTTAATATACAGAAATGGTAGAAGTGTTTCTGTGTTTGGTTTGATCTGCTGTTGTTTTATTTATGAGAATGTGTTTTTTAAATCCTTAAGTATCTTAAATCCTTAATTTACCATAATTTATCATAAAACAATCATAAAATTTAAAAACTCCCTTTTCACCTGTACTCACCTGGTGAAACAGTGTGTTTGCATCACTGTGGCAACAGGTGGCAGTCAGTGACACAGAGGTGTACTGTAGGGCATCAACAGGAACAAGTGTAAAGCAGAAAATTATTTACAACATACTGATTTCCGTGATGATTTTCAAAATAAACTGTTATTTTTTTAATTACAATTTTTTTTTCTTATTCAAAATACTAAAGCTAGTTTGAATATATCTTTCCAAATGAAATTATGTATTTATTTGCATACACGTTAGCGATTGACGATAGTGTGCCCCCCTGTTATCATTTTCAATATAAAGTAAAAAAAAAATAAAGAGGTTGAAATAAAGCTAAAATCACTGCATAATGTACTTTAATGACATATATCTGTTTATTTTATCCGAATGTATTAAATTTCTGCGCCAGTGTGAAAACGTCAGAGCTGCGTGTTTTTCTTTTTTCTTTTTAAGGCAAACCGTTTCATTTCCTGTGTGTGTTTATGTAAATGTTTTTGGCTTTACACAACCTCATCAACCGAGGCCACTTCTTCTGAACGGTAACCGAGGGAGATCTGCGCACTGCGGCTGCTTCTCTGCCGTTCCCCGGGAGGTAGAACCGGCCTGGAGGTAGGACGACAACGTGTTGATATTAGGATAATATGCGGAGACGCGGAAACCGCTTCGGGCATCGATGTGTTTTCAGTGATGATCAGGTTCACGCTTTAGCTCTAAGGTCTCAATAGGTCCCGTTCTTTCCTCTGTGCGTTGAGTATCACCAAACTGCTTTGTAAAAATTCGTCCTTTTGAGAAATTTCGTGTTTTCTTGCCAAGGCGGATAACTGATTATACATGACTTACTGTTTTTACGATTTATTAGCCACCAGTCTTAAATTCGGCTCACACATAAAGACACGAATTAAGTTGCACAGCACATCTGGAAATTAATTTTACAATTAGATGAAACGATTGACGGATCATGTCAGCGCAGAATTTACCAGCATAATGGCAGTTTATTCATCTTTGGTCCCAATCTGCTGTTAGACTGTTTTCAGTCATGTTCATACATTATTTCAACTGACAGTCCTTTTCATGTTTCTGTCTTATACACTTATTATTACACAGTTATTATTTTATTCTGAATTCAACTGGTTATTTTTCTGAGTTTGTTTAGTTTGAGTACAACAGGTCCCGCCACATGACAAAACAAATTCTGATAAAAACGATCGACCATCTATAAACTGCAATAAACCACAGACTTGTTTCAGTTTACATCCTGCTAGAAACCAGGTTTTTCCTTCGTGATTATATATATATATATATATATATATATATATATATATAGACCTCTCTTCAAACGCTTTATGTCAGTATATGTGTGCACACAGCAGAAAATTCCCACAGATATCTGTCCTTCAGGGAGGATTACAACCAGCCGAGCTGTCCTTTGTTCCCCAACAAAGATAATGTTCCTGAAACACACCTGAGTTGCACAAGAGCTGCCATATCTGAAGAAGACTGAGGGTGAAGGACGAAACAAACTGATGATAACTGTACAAAACTGAACATGTTCCTGATAACAAAAACAGTCCCACTGAAACTTGATAACTGAGGCTGGTGTGAGGAATCCATGTTTTTAAAGATGCCATCTTGTCATTTTGTGTATAAATCTGCACAAAACTATGATGTAAAACTGTGTCAGTATCAAGCAAATGTACTCAAGCTTATCTATACTGTATCAGTGTATCATAATGTCACTGTAAAGTCTGTATAAGAGAATTGTGATTGTGATATTTAGTTGGGTTCTGTGTTTTCAGGTGTGTGTGAGCGGGATGGAGGGTGCGTCAGGGTGTGTGTGAGCCATGGCGTCCACGTTGTCCCGGCTGCAGTTCGGCCGGATGCGTGGTCTTCGTGCTAAACTGCTGAGGCGTTATGAACACCAGCCTTTAGTGACCTGCCTGGCCGGCCTGTACGGCTGCCGGTGGAGACGCTACGAGAGGAGCCGCACTCAGCCCGGAGACTGCTGCTGCAACAAGGTCAGACAACATCCGACACACGAGATGCACCGGGCACATCTGGTCCAGTCAGTGTCTTAATATCATGGCTGGATTAACCCAGTAGGTGGTCCTGGAGCACAGCCCAACAGTACATGTCAGTTTCATTATTTCCTCAGACACACAGAAAACAACCAGGACTCAAGAGCTGAAATGATTAGCTGATTAATTAAGTAGCTGATTGAGAGATAATTAACTTCATTTATTAATTGTTTACGTTGTTTTTTAAGCCAAAATGCCTCTTGCTCCAATTTCTAAAATCTGAATATTTGTTGGTTTGCCCAGTTTTCTATGTAAGTAACTATAACCCACAGTAATTGCATTAATAAACACTTTATTAACGTAGCTATTTTTAGAGCTATGTACAGTTATATTATACTGTAATAAACTAAGTGTTTACTACTTACAAATGCTAAACAGAGGGACTTAAAGTGAAGCATTACCATTGTTTGCTTTTGTTTCTGGGGATTTTCTGTAAAATTTTACCAATAAAATTAATTAAAAACAAAAATTATTCAGTGGTTGAATTGGTCACAGCTGCTTAAGTGTCAGTAATTGGCATTGTTTCATTTTTATGAGACCACAAGCTGAAAAAGCACCGGTCAGCGCTTTTATCCAGTAACAACCACTTAACATTAACTGGGTAATTTAAAATTAAATGTGACCCAATTACATTTACTTTTGTCAAACTGCTGCATTCAGAATCACAGAATTCAGATTCATCCGGCACAAGTCTCACACACACTCTGTAATTAACAAGATGTCTTTCATAATTTAAACCAGAAGTCAAATAACTTACTAATGAGTCCTTGTAGGAGAACATGAATCATTAATGCAGGCTGGAAGACGGCGGAACAAATCAATAAAACAGTGAAATGTATTGATTCCTTGTAGGGAAGCGAGGGGCAATTATATCTCATTGTTTTATTGATTTTCTTCTTCACGGTTATTGTAGTTCTTCATCTTCGCATCAGCTTAACTGTCAATTTATGAAGTAGAAATGGTTTTCAGATAAGACGGGGCTTGAGTTAAATTACACTTTAAACTGTCATATGTCTTCATTACTGAAGTGATGCGGCGGTAAACAGCATCAGTGCAGTAACGAGGCCAGAGCCGTCGTTCTCAGGTTGCGTCACGGTTTTGCAATCACAGTTAAGCCAGTAAAGAGCTTTCCTGTTTGAATGCTGCTTTCTCCATAGAGGTCAACGATCAGTCTTCATCTCCTTGGAAACAAGGCGGAAAATGGGAAAAAAAAAACAAAAAAAAAAACCCACTACATATTAAAGGGCAGTGCAACAAAGATCTGTTGTTTTGTTTCTGTTGCCGACAGTTGGAAGGTGCCAGCTTCGCTCTGCTCGTGGCGGCTTTCTGCTTAACTCTGGTGTTTCTCTACTTCTGGGGACAAGCAAAGAACGACTACAATGACTTTGACTGGTGGGTGGAGTAAACGCTTACTGTTTGGGTCTACTACAGTAAGTTGCATCATGTAATCACTGCACACATAAACAATCCCTGTAGCTCAATGGGGTGTTTTATCGCTCCATTACTCCCACTCTTCATGCAGCGTGTACAGTCTCTGCCTTGACCCCACGGTTTCTGTTTGGTGATATAATCAAACTCATAAGTTTAGGAATGTGCAACACGTAAGGAAAAACTTACAAAATGAAGTTCCGAAAACAAGATTCAAGATCAGGTTATAACGTAGAAGCATTGTCCCCAAATAATTAAATGAACACAAACACCAGATGTCACTTAATAAACCTGGAGGGCTTCGCACATCTGGTAATCCAACCTTGGCTGTAGCCATGACGAGGGCGTGCAGGTTACTCCAAAGGAAATCTGATCAAAGGTTCCTTTTGTTAAATGAAGTCCATGTCCAATGAGCCTTTGAGTCAGCTGAACTAAAACCAGTGGAGACCAACCCACAACCCATCAAAAACATGTTAGTGTTAGTGTTCTGGAGCAAAGTCTGTATTAAAAAAAGTTTCTCATGATGCAGCTGAAGCTTCTCTTTGGTGGCAAAACCCCTGCACTCAAACTTCAGTTTAAACATGTGACAGTAGTCTGGAGAATACTGACCGGCAGTTTTTAGGACATCGTCCTTCTTATCTAATTATTTGTTAAGAGAAATCCACTGATACTGGTATTCACTATTTACAAATGACAACTTTTCAAACATTGATGCTGTTAAACCAGATACATACATGGACATACTGGACCTCTCGGTTTATTGTTGCCTCTGTCTTTCTGTGTTCACCCATGTACCTGACATCGCTCTGGGTTGAACCAGGTTTAACTTCGGGAACCTGGGCTTCTGGTTCCCGTGGTCTGTGGTGCTGCTGGTCATCGCCGCCGGCTTCTTCACCTACATCACTGTGCTCATGGTGAGACGCCAACACAACACTGACCGGCAACATGGTTTCCTGATTAAAAGGAAGAGTTTTAGGAAAAATTGGATCTAGGCTCGTTAGTGCCACCCAGCCTGTTTTAATTACATACACAACAGCCCTGTTCTGGTGTCTCTGCAAAGCTAAATGTCAATTGATCAAATACTAATTCTATTTTTCAATCAATTAATCAAATGCTTTGTATTTATTTCCGTGCCACTTGTGGACCTCCATAGTAGTGTTGTGCTGTCAGACATTTTGTGTGTTTAGGCAATATTTGATCAAAGTTGGTGGTTATTTTTGGACTTTTGGGAACTTATTGGCACTTATTCCCTAAAGTTTAAAAAGTTAGAAGAGGAGATACCGCTGAGGTTTGAAGGTGATTAGCTTAGCTTAGCTTAGCGTAGCATAAAGACTGGAGGCAGGGGGACACAGCTATCCTGGCTTTGTCCTACCAGCACCTCTTAGACTCACAAATTATTAACATGTTACATCACGTTGGTTTAATGTGTACAAACACTGAAGTGTAAAAAAAAAAAGGCAGTTTGCCACATTGCAGGGTTTTATTTTTGGCTTTGAGCAGTTGCCAGGTAACCAGTCTACTCCAGAAAGTGACTGCTGCCAGTGAATTGTCTTTTTTTTACACTTCACTGTTTGTATGGATGAAACAAAAATAATTAGCACCTGTTAATTAAGACGCTACTAGGTTGTAATATGTGAAATAAGGGGCATCAATCTTCCCCTGTAATTCTCCTAAAATGTGAATAAGCATACTTTCCCAAACCTTTTCACTAAAGCAAGATACTTGAATGTACGTAATATGTATGTAGCGCTGTGTAAAAGTGGGTCTGCGGTGTGAACTGATAAACCACGACTCTTTACACTTAATCACAGCATCACTCGTCAGATTGAACTCGTCTTTCTGTTTCTTGTTGCTGTGTGCAGCTGCTGGCTGTGTGTCTGCTGTCCGAGGGCCAGAAGCTCTATCTACACTGGAGTCACAAGGTAACGGCTCCCTCCCCTGAGTGCTGTGTTTTAGGAGATTACAAGCATCTTGTTTATGGACTGTCCTCTCGCTCATCCTACACGCTCAACGACATAAAGGTTACAGTCGCTCTTCAGCATCTTCTGTCCCTGTTGAGTCGTAGTACGCTAAATAAATAAATTCCAAGCGCCAAAAAAGAAATTGGCTTCCTGTTTACAAACATGCATGCAACACGCATGGGGGCAGAAAACTATTTGCCATTTAGAAAAATATAGGAACATGCTGGAAACCAGTAAAATTCTTCATTATTTCCAAAACAGTTCTAGCTAACGTGAAACGCTCATGCTAGCCGCACTAATGCTGCAGAATGGGAAGAGAGAGACTTGGGAGACTTCACACATTATTCCAGCATAGTTAGCTCAAGTGCTAACGTTGTAGCCGCGCCAGATAGAACGGCTCAACCAGCAGCTTTTGTTGTGTCATGTATTTGGATCTGAGCGCGGGATGCTCCCGTACACATCTACGTCAATCCTGTTGCTTCATCAGCAGTGAAATCATCATCGATAAATGGCAGAGAGCCAGTTCCATTGGCAGCCACAGATGCCCGAGCCACCATTGTTTGACAGATGAGGTGGTGGCTTTCGATCTTTGTCTCATCTGTCTGCAGAACTTCCTTCTCGGTTTCTTTCTTGTGTGTTTCTGAGAAGTGCAGCCTGAGCGCTCTGTTTCTGAGGGGTACCAGGGGTTTACATCCTCCAAGGTTCTGGTCATCAAGTCTTCTCTTGATAGTTGAAACATGTCCGCCTACATCCTGGAGAGCATTCTTCACTCGATGTGCAGTCATGAAGGGCTTTTTGTTCACCATGCACATGATTTTCTGCCCATCCACAACACTTGTGCTCCTTCGTCTACCAGGTCGTTTTGTAGTTTTCCTCCGTGCACCTGCTTTTTTAGAAAGTACCCACCACTTGAAGTACTACCTTTGATATGTTTCCGATAGATTTCTTTAGCCCCATTATTTTGCACGGTCTCCTCTTCGCTCCTCATAGTGACAGACAGCTCCACATCAAATCTAAATGTCAACTCTCAGTCAGCTCTGAGCTGCAAGAAACTTGTGAGTTACTTTTGAACCTTGCAGTTTGGGCACTTTGTGTTAAAAGGTCTCTGTCTCTCACACACTTCTTTCTTTATCGATGTAAAACAGCTCAAATCAAAGCTGAGACTCGGCACTTTGATGTAGTTTCCATTATTTTATTTAAAATCGAGTGTGCTGAAGCTCAGAGCCTGAGGAATTAAAGAGGTGTAACAGTCTGGATTCTAGTTGTTATTCTACAACAGGCGTGAAAGCGTGATGTTTTTTCTGAAGATGGATGATGACGGATTTTCTTCTTGTCAGATTGGGATCCTGGTGAGCTTGACTTTCTCCATCGTAGCCACCGCCGTCTTGTCCGACCTGTGGAGTAAAGAGTGGAAGACGTTACTTCTTTCCTTCCAGGTGACTTTTCTTCCTCTCCTCACAACAACACCCC
>NW_019524783.1:9446-102349 GCF_002814215.2 Seriola lalandi dorsalis
TGGTTTCCACTTCCTGATGCCAGATTTTGTCTTGTGTCCTCACCAGGTGACAGCACCTTACTTGCATGTGGGTGGAGTCTTACTGATGACGGCGCTGGCTTGGCCGGTAGCTTTGCATTTCTTTCGCATGAACAGCAGAGGTGAGATGCACAGTTTGTTTATTTTGTATTGTAACGGCGTTAAATGAATAAAAACTGTAGGATTCCTCCGTTATATCAAACATCAAAGTCTGTTTCCCAGCCTGATTTTAAAATATCTACCACTGAATCTGAGTCAAACCTCTTACTCTTGTGTATGTGTTAATGTTTTTAATGTGTGTTTGTGTTTCAGCGAGGCGCGGTCTGATCATGGGGGTGTACCTGACCATCCTGTTCGCCCTCTACTTGGTGCCCCTCGGTTTGTATTCTCCTTGTATCAAAGAGGAGCGGACCCTGGGCCCCGCACCCGCCCTGATCGGCCACAGAGGAGCACCCATGGTGAGCAGGAACCGACGATCTAATAAAGTTCCTACGCTGTGTGAAAAACTAGGGCTGCGACAGTTATTTCCTTCGATGATTATTCTGTCGATCATTCAGTCTGTAAGTCCTCAGATCACAGTGGTGTCTTCCCTTTGCTTGTCGTGTCCCACCAACAGTCTCAAAGCTGAAGACTGTTGAAGAAAAGCAGCAAATTCTCTCATCTGAGAATCTGAAACCAGAGAATACACTGATCCTTTGTGCTTGTAAAAGAACTGAAATTATTATTATTATGGATGAAATTATAAGAAAGAAAAATGTATGGATTAATGGTCGCCGCTTTAACTACAACAGTTAGTATCTGTCAGAGTATTCTGAAAGAGCTTCATCTTTTCACATCCGCAAAATGAAATCATTCGATCCACATTTCCTGCTCTATGTGAGATTTTTAACTCCAAGACCACAACGCGAGCTGATCCGTGTAATCTGTGTAACGTTTTCTCAGATACACATACGGGCTCCCTGCTCACATCCTTCCTGTCTAAACTGTTTGGAGCCCCCACCCACAATGCTTCCGCTTCAGCTCTGTAAACTGAAGATGTAAACTGTGCTGAAATATTTACACTAAGTCAATGAGCCACTTGCATTTTATCTACATGCACTGACGTACAAGTTGCTGCGCCTCCGCTGACGGTGTATTGATCATCACTGTGTGTAAATCCGTTTGGCAGCTCGCTCCAGAAAACACACTGATGTCTTTTGAGAAGGCGGTGGAAGCTGGAAGTAAAGGTCTGGAGACGGACGTCACTATCAGGTCAGATGCTATATATGGGTCATTATTGGTTTTTTAATGTTTATTGTCACTGATCAGCAGTGTAGTAGTGATTCAGTGGCTTTATTTGATTGGAAACTGTGTAATAAAAACAGTGGTATGACTCTAACAAGACTTGCTCTCTGTCTAATGGGAAGTTTTTTTTTGTAGTTTTGTAGATAATTTAGGTATTTATACTTCACTTGAGTATTTCCATTTTCTCCTACTTTATACTTCTACCAAGTTTAGATACTTTTCAGATTCTGATTAGTCATAAAATGCTAAAGTGAAAACTTTGAAAGCATGACTTTTATATGTAACAGAGTATTTCTGCGCTGTATTACTACATTTACTGAAGTAAAACATCTGAGTACTTTCTCCACCAAGCACCTTTCATAGTTAATACACAGTTAAAGACCGCACATATTAAAGCAATAAAAGACAATAAAGCAATAAGATCCTGAGAAAGAAAGAAGAGATAAGATGAGAGAGAGATAAGAGATGATCCTGGTTATAAAAAAACAACTGACAGTAGTAAAAGCAAAACCACAGAACAATATAAAAGAAATCTCAAAGGTTTATTTAACAGGTTTATAGCTGGTTCTTATGTGAATATATGAACAGAAGTTTCCTGTGTTTCGAATCAACAAATGGAGCTGGGTGAAAGTGAAGCGATCACCAAAGTTATCTGTCGTCTAAACTGAGATTTGGTTTAATTACGACACGTATTAAATATATAAATTATACTGACACAAGTCAATGCTGCTGTCCTGTCTCCTGGTTGTAGTTTTGATGGGGTGCCCTTCCTGATGCATGACCGCACCCTCCGACGGACCACCAACGTCCACGAGGTTTTCCCCAACCGGACCGACGCCCCGGCCGCCATGTTCACCTGGGCCGAACTCGAGAGCCTGAACGCCGGCGCCTGGTTCCTCTCCGTGAGTCACACGAGCTTTTCTTCCTTTACTTTCCTCTACTCAGGCTTTTCTTAAACAAAATGACATTTAGATTTTAAACTGGCTTTTAAATCAGATACAAAGCAAACAATTAATTTATTTACAGGCACACAAATCTCAAATTATTATTTTATTCGTCACTGCATGACGTAGAAGAGACTCAGACAGAGGTGAAGCAGATGTGCGGTGTCTTTGCTGTGTCACTAAAGTCTCTGGCTCTGATGTAGAAAGTATTGGTTGTTTTTAACTCGCACGTGGATCAACTAACTGGCAGCTGTGTAGAGCAGTACCACACAGTAATCGGTGAGCAGATGAAGAAGGTATTGGCCTGTTATACAGCTTGTTATGTCACAGTATTAATTAGGTATTGATGGTCGTCCCTTTCTAGCACAATCCGTTCGGTACAGCCGGCTCTCTGGGAGCAGAGGAGCGACAGCGGGCGGGAAACCAGTCGGTCTGCAGCCTGCAGGCCTTCCTCCAGCTGGCAGCTAAGACAGACAAACTGGTGATCTTTGACCTCTACCGCCCACCCAGAGGTCACCCGTACAGAGACACCTGGATCCAACGCACGCTGGAGGTCATCCAGAACGAGTCCTCCATCCATTCCTCACAGGTGAGACAAACGCACAATCATCACGGATCATTTTACTGTTGATCAGTTAAATCTTGTTGCTTAGTAAATGTTTGTTGTACATTTTGTATTAATGTGTCTTTTATTGTGTGTGTGTGTGTGTGTGTGTGTGTGTGTGTGTGTGTGCTCTCTCACCAGGTGCTGTGGCTGCCATCAGATCTCAGGGCTCTGGTGCAGGAAATAGATCCCGAGCTGCAGCAGACGTCTGGAAGTCGGCTCCCTCTAGAGGAGCTGCAGAGTAACAACATCGTCAAACTGAACCTGCACTACAGCTCCATGTCCGCTGAGCTCGTCAGGTCACACTGCGTGTTTGTGTGTGTGTGTGTGTGTGTGTGTCAGTGATGCTCCTGTTGTTTAGTAACACAACATGCTTCTCTCCTCTCTCGTGTGCAGGGAGTACGAGGCTGTGAACATCACCACCAACCTGTATGTGATCAGCCAGCCGTGGCTCTACTCTCTGGCCTGGTGCAGCGGCGTCCACTCGGTCACCACCAACTCCCCCCAGCTGCTCAGCACCATGAGCTCCCCCCTCTTCCTCATGGTGAGACCGAGTTCAACCTCCGCCCGACGCCTCCCATCTCTATCCGGTTGCATAATACTTCAAGAGTTCAGAATGGCACTTTCACAAAGTTCATTCTTGATCTCGCTCAGTTGCCGTGGCGATAGCTCAGTTAATTATGGCACTTATGGTTGCAGGTGATCATATATGATGAAAGCTCAATCTTTAAAGTCACATGATGACGGCTGAACTTTTCCCACAAGCGGGAAAACTCCATGTTAATGAAGACTATGACATGCAGCTAAAAGCTCAGGAAAATGCTAGCGAGCAGACTTTGAGTTAATGTATTATTAATTATTAATTTATATATATTAAAAAGTGCCAAAATGTTCAATGTGCAAGAGGAGAAATTGTCTTTTTATAAGGACGAAAAAAGAAACAATTATATTTTTGTCTGTTGCCTTTTTATTTACCTGTACATGTGAATGTGTGCGGTGGCAAGAAGTAGTAAGTGAACCCTTTAGAATGAGTTGGTTTTTACATACGTTTTCTAACATACACAGTGAGTGTTTGATGGTTTAAAATAGATTAAGATCTGATTATATTTTAAGACAGATTTCTACATAAATGAAGATCATTTCAAAGGGTTCACTTACTTTTCCTTGCCACTGTGTGAATCCCTGACCTCTCTGCCTCAGATGCCATGTTTCATCTCTCTCTCTCTCTCTCTCTCTCTCTCTCAGAGTCCAGATGAATACAACCTGATGTGGATTCTCACCGATCTGCTGACCCTCTTGCTGATCCTCATCGTCTTCACTTTCCACTGGTGAATCTCTCACACACACTCTCACTCTAAAAACACCGACGGTGAATTAAGCACATCCCACCTGAACGTACGGGGAGATGTAGCGGTGACTCTTCCAGCCGGGCAGGACTATGTGAAGCTCTGCTCCGCTGCTGTCAGAGGTCATAGTGTTGATTTTGTGTTTGCGTGGCAGGTGGCGAGAGCGAGGGCTGGCGTTCTCCTCGGGCAGCAAAATCACACTGGACAACGGCACTTACAGCAAGTTCAAGACAGGTGAGATGTTAATGTTCCTGACGCATCTGCTCCGCTGTTTGTTTGTTCGTTTGTTCGTTAGCGTCCGGGACATTTAGGCTGCAAATGTCGTGATACAGACGTAATATTCATAAAGAAGAAGAGTTTAATGTGATTTTTTTAAAAAGCCCATTACACTATATTTGAGCTTGTTTATTAACTGTTCTCTTCTCTTGTTCAGTTCTGGTCACACTCTCTCTCCACCGCACCACACTCGTATTAGAGTCTAATTCATTTGCCAAAAAAGAGACAAAAGACACAATAAACAAAGTTAAAGATGAATTTGATTGATAGTGAAAGTCTAATATTATGTTTGAATAAAACATAATATGGAAAAATGTGTCGCATTATAGTATAATATTATAATGAATTAACTATCTTTGAGTTTTGACATCTTTTCACTTTCTACTGACACTTTATAAACCAACAACGAATCTGGAAAATAATCAATACTTAAAATATTTATGTTTTTTATATATTTTCTTGCAGCCTTAAACTGAATCAGATACTGTTTCTTCGTATTCACCGACTTCCATCACTGTTGTTATGTGACTGGAATATTTTATGTGAATCCGCTCCTTCTTCTGAATCTGATCCTCGTTTGCAGAGATGAGCGACATATGGTCAGTCACCAGCGCTAACTCGCAAGCAGAGAGGACGCCAAACCTGGCAACCGTCACCGAGCACTGACCGACATCTGCCTCTGAGAGGAGCCGACCTGGCAACACTGAGCCGCATACTGCCAACCTGTAAGATCTCAGTCCACTTTGTTTTAATGAAGTAAAGTGATGGAAACATTCCTTCACTCTCTTAGTAGCTGTTTTATCAGCACTCTGCACAAAAATCTAATCTTCTTGTCAGGTTGAATGTTTAAATGATTTTAAAAAGTTTAGTTTATTTTGAGCCGATGAAAGCTTTAAGAAGAATATTCGAGTGACCTACCAACTCCTGTGAAGCTCATTAATTAACATGTTTTATCTCGTTTGTTTGATCCCTGCATAAAAACCAAAGTGTAATAATGATGATGTGGTTTGATGGCGGTCATGTGCCAAATGTACAGACACATAAGATTAGAGTGACATGATTTGTTTTTAAATTTATGTCACCACTGAGAGCCAATGAGAGGATCTGTCTGGAGGTGTGTTCAGTTCAGTCACGGTGAAGATCCGCTGAAACGTTTCATTTTCTTTGAAGATCCTCCAGGATTACAGAAAGAGAAATGCAAGACGTTGTGGAAACTGTGGAAACTTCTTGTTTACACCGTATTTGCTTCCAGCGGGTTTTTACCGTGAGAAAGCAGTAAAGTGAATTTCCTCCTCTGACCGCTGGACCATTTGTCTTTATCCCCCCCCCCCAGCTCGTGTACCATCTGCACAGATCTTATCTGTGTCATTACTTTTACCTCTGCCTCCGACTGAACTTATAACGTCCTGGTAAACATGTGAATATTCGCTCAGGTTTTACATTATGAACGTCTGAACCTCCGATCTCTTTGCCTTGATCCAATTTGATCTCTCCATTGACTTTATATGAAATCACTCCGCTTCGGAAATTGGCTTTGCAGTCTGTCTGAACACACTGATTTAAGTGTAATGTGGCATATCAGAATGAAAAGAGTATTTTTATTGAGACATTTCCGAGAACCACAGTCCCCAGGCGCAGCAGAGCATTAAAGAGGAATAAATCTGTTCTTTGCAAAATGTCATTTTATTCACGTCTACATCAGGATATGTGGTCACAAGATGGATGAAACAATTTCTCCTTAATAAACATGGTCCAAAAAAGTGTCATGATTATTTCTTTGTGCTTAAAAATCAAAGTTAATGGTTCATATATTTAGAAAAAAAACAGACAAATGAGAGTAAAATCATTCACCGGCTACAGTATGAGTACAACGGACATGTTCTAGAAACAGTCTAACTACCGTGGATCACCTCATACAGACAGGTGGTGTTTGAACTTTGTGGCACACGTATGGTCTGTTTCCTTGCACATGCGTAACTAACAATGCAATACAAAAAAAAAATAAAATAAAAATCACCAGCCCTCTGCAGCAAGTTTTAAATCCAGATTTGAGTGTGTCCAAGTTTGAAATTGGCAAAAGGACCAAAACAAAATATCAGATGAGTCTGAAGGGTCATTTGTGAGTGACAGGTTACCTTTGGTGTGGTTTATATTTTATATTTGAAAGAGAGATTTCAATCTAAAACACATTCAGAAGTGACTCTATGTTTGAAACTGGCTTGGTAAACTTAAAAACGACTCTGAACATAAATACGGATGCAATGGAAAAATAAAGCTACTTACAAGACAAATAATCAACAAGCAACAAGAGAGATTTCATCTTTTTTATCTAGGATTTTGGTCGTGGCTGTCATCGGTCTGCAGCTGTTTCAGGCCCAGCTACTTTTTTTATTCAATGGTTGGAGATCAAGGCCTGTATTTATCAAGCGGTCAGTTTGATTGATTACTGCAGAGGTTATTGGTTGTGATCATCACCGTTTCAAAGCTGCAATTTTTAAAATAAGCGTATAGCTGTAGATACCAATCAACATGTCGGTCTGACCTCCGTCTGCTGCAGCTTGTACAGGTGACCTCACCTCTCTCGTTCTCCTAAATACCAGCAGGTAACGTGACCACGAACGCCTCACCGAGAAGTTTCTACTCCGGAGATTCTCGATAAATTCAGGCCCAGATTTCCAATCTATTTATTTTTGTACCGTTTTATTGTCTTAACATAGTTGCAACGAAAAGCTCATTAAACAAAAACTTCACAGCACAGAGATGATGAACTGAGAAACTTCTGGTTCTATAAACGCAGACTACTGGAGCCGTAGAGTGAGACACTGTGAGCAGCGGTTTACTTTAAGCTTAGAAAAGCTCCAGATTGACGTGTGACGTGTGACGTTTTGGGAAAAGTAATTTAAAGGCAATGGGTGAGTTTTAAGACAGGGCCGATACATAATAACATCAATGAAAACGTTGGCAGTACAGTGTCACAGTTCACCATCAGTCGTCTGTCTTAATAAACCCTCAGTGGGACAATAAGTGTGTTTACATGTATTCACACTGTGTGTATGTGGACAGCTCTGTGTGTGTGTGTGTGTGTGTGTGTGTGTGTGGATGCAGGATTGATTGACCGTGATCGATGATTTTCCGGCCGTCGTCTGCTCACTTGCTGTTGCCCCGGGTGCTTCGCTGTTTGGTCATGGTCGTCAGCATCTGGCTGATGTAAGAGGTCAGGAGGTCGTCCATTTTGTAACCCTGAGGGGTGTAGGAGGTGGTCAGACGTCAGACACATGGTATTAAACTCATATTTATTTATTGGGATGAGCGGCCCTGTTGAGTTTTCCAGTGATTTTAAAATAGTTACTCTCTGGGAAAACATCACTCGTTACATAAAATGAAGAAAAGCATATGCTCCTAACAGTTTTACTTCCACACTGTGCTACGAGTGCATCTGGCCATCTTTAAAACGCTGATCTGAGGTTATTGCTGTTTGCAGAGGCCAGAGAGGAACATCCACTGAACGCTGTGTGTTGTGGTGTGAGTCAGGACGCAGGTGTGCACGTCTGATGAAGCCACAGGTTTCTGATTACAGCTTTGTTGCTGGAAAGGAACAAGTTTATTCTCAGGTGTTGTCCGACAACACAGGGAATAAAATGATGTAGTTATAGTCATTCTGAACGGCCACTGTACCTGAACGCCACCTGTGTAAACGCAGTCAAGTCTATAATTTATCTCAATTTAACTCTGACACTTTTATTTTGAAAGCGAAATGCCCAGACTCTTATTTTGTGGTTATTCTGACCAGTGTAAAACGCTGTAAATCCAGAGGCTCACCAGTGAGGTTTCACACAGCAGTTTGCTGCCTCTGACCAGGTTTCCGATGGTGATGTGGAAGTACGTGTTGCCGCTGCTCCAGTTGGAGATTTTAGTGAAGGGGTGAGTGGTGAGGATGTCCTGCAGGAGACACGACGAGTCAGATGAGCACAGAAACAGACTTTATAGACTGAACTCTGCAGTTCTCGGCATTTGGATCATAGAAAATAGCATTTTAGTGTTTTTAAATACTGAAAACGTGTACAACAGGGAACGATTTTAATCACGGAAACAAACTACTGTGCACAAATATGATAAATCTGGACCCACCTTAGACTTTGGATCAATCAGACTGACTCCATGTTTGTTGATTGCTATCAGGAGGGTTTCTGGGTAATTTGGATCAGTCGTTTGCTGCAGAGAGAACAAAACAGGAGAATTAAAAAACTTCACACACAGTGTCGTGACTACAGATGTAATCACCATCTTCATCATCAGCTTTTCTGAACTAGTGACTGAATGAATGAACGTCTTCACCTTCACTTCAAAGAAGGCGGAGCCAAACGTGGGCCACTTGTAAATGATTTTGAGGAGGGAGAGTTTGGCTTCTTCTCGAGTCTTCCCTGCGTGTTTGTTGTACAGCGACAAGACGGACTGAGATGGAAACACATACGAAAACGAGTTAAAAACATTTTCCGAACACTTACAGAACACTCGATGTGTATTGAGTTTCTAATAAAAAGGAGCTCTGACATCAGTGAAAAATATATGATCAAACAAACACTTTTATTCTACATCTGAGGCCGTGAGCTCAGGTGAAAAACATGTCCTCCATGTGTGAGTGTTACCACCTTCACACCCAAACCAGATCTCGCTCAGTCTTTGCAGCTTTTAAATGTCAGCTCACCCGCTTCCAGTCGTCGGGGGACAGGTGTCGGACCTGGTCCTGCGGGACGAGCTCCCTCAGGATCTTGGAAATGTTCTGGAAGTGGGATTTATCCTCGTCGAACTTCACCCTGTAGATCAGCGCCGCCAGCTGGTGCACCTCCTCCCTCGAACACTTGTGGTAGCCTCGCAGGTACTTAGGCAGCTCCTGCAGAGAGAGAGAGAGAGAGAGAGAGAGAGAGAGAGAGAGAGAGAGAGAGAGAGAGAGAGAGGACAGTCAACTCCCGAGATCAGACACAGCGTTTCAATCGTCTCAATCTTTGGAAGATCGTCATTAAAGCAAGAACCACTGGAGACTAAGTAGGAGCTGAATGCATTCATCACTCACCTGGTAGTAGTGGAAGATCGAGTCGGCCATGGAGTCTTTTCCCGGCATGGTGTTGGTCCACAGCTTCTTCATGAAGAACACCTGATACGTCAGTGAAGGCACTACACCTGCACACCAAGGGGACCGTTACGTTTCTACCACGTTAGTGCCTCTAACTTTGGTTCAGTGTCTCTTCTACTCATTCTGACTTTTTTGGTTGATAAGTTTAAAGTGTAAACAGTAACTTATTTTAAATTTTATTTTGGAAACATTATCCTCGGGCTTGTGCACGGGCAGCAGTTTAAAGACGAGCTGATTTTCTTACCGTCTTTTACGTGTCTGGCTTTCTTGATCCAGTCGGTCAGGTGCCTCACAAAGTCGAAGAAGAAGTCGCCGTCGGGCACACTGATAACCTGGAGAGCCAATCACAAACATTTGCTCGGGAACAGCTACTAAATGCACCTTGTTTTTGTTGAACTTCCACTTTCCACCTCAGTGCATGAAAATGAAACCCAGGCCGCTGTGACTCAAACTACATGTGCAATTTTTTTCTTATCAAATAAATAAATAAAACCTTTAAACAACAAATTCACATGATTAAAAGATGAAATGATCTTTTCACGTATTTGCTCCACAGTCAGTAGAGCAGCAGCAGCAGCAGCAGCAGCAGACAGTCACTGATGAAGACAGAGCTGTGTGCTTTGAATTATTTGTTGTAGTGGAGTCCAGACGATCAGCCGCTCCTCACCTTGTCAGTGATCTTGACGAAAAGGCTGAAGCCCTCGGAGGATTTGAGCATCAGACGTCCGGAGATGTTGTGGCAGAAGTCTTTGGCTTTGGTGCTCGACTCCACCTCAAACACCTGTGAACACAAACAGGACAAACTGAAGAAGAGGAGAACAGCAGGTACAGTTTATGAACGCTGATGCTGTTGGATGTAAACCTTGTAGACGATTGTTTTCATGATCCATTTCCAACTATTTTCCAACCTTGTAACAACAACAACAACATATACCATATACTGTAACAACATACAAGGAGTCAAAACGTCTCAACAGAATCTGCATTAATAATTGTTTTTTACTTTGAAAGAGAAGGAAAAAAAAAACACAGAAATCTGATTCGTCTACATGAAATAAAACATATTTTCACCCAAGTATTTGACATAATTTACATTTTAATTGCTATTCTTATTATGAATAATCAATTATGAACGGTAAGGCCATTTTATTGAAAACTGGACAGTGTAACTAACAGATGAGTCTCCACTGTGACTCTGTGTTTTGGATGAAAAAATATTATATTAACTGAAGGTCACAAAGAGAAGCTCATGTTACGATATCCCATTTTAAAAAGGACAATACCAGCACACTGTGACCAGTCACCACGACTAATACAACGGTAACTCGACCAGATGATCCCAGCGCAACAACAGTGGATGTTTGTCAGACCACTGAGATCCACATTATATAATAAAACTGCTCATTCTAACCGCTGGTGCAGACAGACGGAGTCAGAGCACTTCCTTTTCGTTGCATTAGGTTGATGTGAGAAAACACGGACGTCGCTCACCTCGTCTGAGTCGTCGGGGAAGTAAACTTTGTGGAAGATCTGAGTGGTCTTGTGCTGGATGGCCTCCACCTCCACCAGGTGAGGAGGATACTTTCTCGATCCATTTCTACAACAAATAAAAAGAGAGGAGGGATGATATGGATGTAGACTGAACAGAGGAGTGTGTTCAAGAAAGAGAAAGACATCAAGTGTGTGTGTGTGTGTGTGTGTTACCGTAAGGCTTTCTGTAGCCGCTGCATGCAGTCCGGGGCCAGCGGATAGTGCTTCTTGGCCTGGAGGAACTTCTGGACGTGAGGCAGCAGGATGTTACTGGGAGGAAACAAACCAGTGCAGAGCCACAGCAGCTCCCAGCCCTTCTCCTCACTGTACCTACACACACACACACACACACACACACACACACACACACACACACACACACACGCACACACAATTTGAAATACTTTATTTGAAACCGCCAATCACATTCATAACGATTCACAGGCCTCAGATGGTCTCATATATTCTCCCACGCTCGAGGGTAAAGAAACAAAACCTGATGTTTGTGAACATCAGACCTACTTGATGGGATTGTCGGTGAGCTGTTTGAGAACCTGACAGAAGATCTCGTCTTTGAGCGGCTCGGCCTTCAGCGCTCCTTCAAAGATCTGATCGGTGAGCTCGTTGACAGAGCGCGCTCGTTTGGACGGGTAGTCGCCCATGTACTTCATCACAGGTACGGACTCAGTTAAAGACACCAACAAAATACAAACACTGAACTGTGTGGTGGAAGCAGGTTCATTGATGAAAACATTTAAAACACACACAGCACACTATTATTATATTATTCTATTTACATAAATTTTACAATATCATATTAGCATCTTCTTTGTAGTAAGATTTATCATTTCTTGTGTTTATTGTTTTTGTTGTTGTCATCTACACGTCTGTCCATGTGTTCCCTTATGTCACACTTGTCTTTGTTATTGCAAAGTCACTAATAAAGAAAATAAAAATAAAACACACACATACAGCAGTACTGACACACCCTCCACTAAAGGATATCTATGAAGGCCAGGCAGGCCTCCTGGGAGAGCTCCTCGTGAGCCAGGACTTTCTTCAGCAGAGGCTGTTTGAGAGGCTCCCTGGTGCAGCTCCACAGACGCTCCTTCCCTCGGGCTTTAGAGATCATCACCCTGCTCAGAGTGCTCTTAGGAGGAGCCCTGGAAACATGCAGGAGGGGTGGGGGGGGATCTGAGCATCAGAGACTCAAAATACTCAAACACTCGCTGTAAATGTGCAATAAAAAAAATTATAAAAAATGATTCTAATAAAAGGTTAGTCTTCACAAAGAGGCTAACGCAAAATTACTCTTATAAATATGGAGTCGGTCTCTAAATGATAGAAAAAAACAAACACCTGAAGTAGTCGTAGGAGAATTCCTCCAGCGTGTAGGCCTTTGTTTTGTCCTCACGGTCGGAGAGGTTCATCTGGGACAAACCGATGGATTCTCTCCTCTGATCGGGAGTCATGGTGACCAGAGCCTGAGACGCAGAGAGAGAGAGAGAGAGAGAGAGAGAGACAGAGGGAAGAAAAGAGGAGAGTGCACTCAAAAACAAAAACCTCATCGTGAAGCGTAATTATATAGATCTGATAAAACGTATAGAGGGCTGCACATCACTACGGTTAACGCAAAAGCCGGGACGCTGCGGAGACATGAAGGTGGCAAATGGAACAGTTGGTTCTGTAGTTGATGTGTTGGATGCATTTCTACCTACGATTTAACGTTTAAATTAAATTTAAGATGTTTTGATACAAGACCTGCAGGTTTCCTGTTTATAGCAGCCAGATTACTGCAAAATGAATGTGGTAATGTTCGACGGTGTTGAAGTTCTAGACAGAGCAGTAATCAATAATCGACAGTTGTTTGATCCTTGTCGTGGCCCCACTCACCACTATGTCGTACTGTGGTCTGGTGACAGTGGGCAGCACGTAGACGCAGTCAGCAGGGAAGTCTCCTCTTTGTTTGGTCCTGTCGTTGATGCCGTGAGCCCAGCCGGAGTTCATCACATGCTCTCCGTCGTGTTCGTCCAGGATGATCAGATCCCCTTTGGAGAAACTGAGGAACGGGGAGTCTGCCCCCACTGTGAGATGAAGAACACATCAAAACTAGAATCAGCTCCTCGTGGTTGTAACCCTCCTTCACTCAGACTAGTTCATCCCTGTTTATCCAGCGTTTTGTGTGAAATTTTGTCATAACTGCTGCGTCTTGAGTAATGGCCAAATTGTGTTTTATGAGGTCACAGGGACCTTGACCTCTGACCTTTAGCCACCAAAATCTAATCACTTCATCCTTGAGTCCTAGTGAATGTTTGCGGCAAATCTGAAGACGTTGCGTCAAGGCGTTACTGAGATATCGCATCCGGAACAACGGGAAGTAGGACGGACAACCCGAAAACAACATGTTTACGGTTCAGCTTTTCAAATCATCTACAGAAGCAGCAGTTTGAGCAGTTACACCATCAGTCTCTCTGAGGTGATGTCACAACGTGTCAAAACAGGCTTTCTTTTCCAACCATCGCTGAGTCTTACCGGGGTTGGGACAGTCCAGGAGTCCCACCACATACTTGGACCTCTTCCTCAGACCCTCCAGGAAGGAGACCACCAGGTCGCGGATGTCCTCTGCGTTGTTGGAGGTGAACGTGTACTCGTCTCCCTTCATGGTGGCCAAGGTGAAGCTCTGGCCCTGGAGTTTACCCCCTCTGCGAAATGAAATTTACTTTAACCATACACTTTGCATTATTCATATAATCAGATCATTTAAACTTGGTGCCGTCGTACCTGCTGCTGGACACAGCAGTGATCTCTGGGAAGGAAAGCTCCAGAAGAACCTGCTCCTGCTCGTCCACAAAGTAAACCCCGGTCCAGTTCACTGCCACGATCACGTCGTTCTTGGGCAGACTCGGCCCTGTGAACACACACGTCATGCGTCATATCGGCGAGGAACAACAAAGATTCATTGCGACACACAATGAGAATACAGACTGTTGGTGCGTGTTGTGTTCACCAACCTGAGAATTTGAAGGCCTCGTAGAAGCGTGAGAAGAGTAAAGGCCACTTTAAACGAGCGAAATCCACCACGTCCTCCTTCACCTTCTGCGTGTTCATCCTCCTCTTCGTGTGTAATCCCTGAACAATCAGTCGCAGTTAGTTCAACAGCAAGATCCTTAAAAAAACAAAATGTCGGTTTTGACTGTGGCAGGTACCTTTTTGTGGGCGCTGATGATGAGCTGAACCCACTTCTCTGCCGTCTTAGTCGAGGTGATTTCTCTGTCGGGGATGTAGGAGGGGATGAGGCTGAGCAGACGCTCCTGGAGGATCTCGGAGCCATAATCCACATAGTACTGCTGAGAGGCCAGCTCTGCTAAATCCTCCTCCTTCCAGACGCAGACACAGAGCGAGGAGGAGATCACAAGGAAACAAAACACGTATCTGATGAAGTGACTGAAGATTTTCTTTTTTCTGTCCGTCAGTCTCTATGAAAACTTATACAACCTTTTCAAACATAATGAGCATGGCAACATTCCCTCGATCTGTATGTGGAGTTTTATGTTTTATTTGGACAAGTTTCTGGCTGCACATTTTCAATTTTGAGCAAGTATATTTATTGATTCATTGAGCAGATTTGAAATTTTGGCTTGTTTAGGATGACTGAGCCCTGAACCCCATGTTTCTTAAATGTAGTTTCAAACCGTTTAAGCTTTGGAAATAATATCTCAACCATTGGACTGATTAACATCAAATTTAGTTCCAGGCCGTTTCCACTAGTGTGACCAGCACTGCATCCACAAGGTCTCCATGAGGGATTATCCTTAACTCTGTACTGTTGTTTGTTTTTTTATTCTTATTTATGTATATCAGTGCAGATGTTGATGTCTTTTTAAAGAAGGAAGCAAATCGAAAGAAGGTTGGAACTTTAGTCTCACTTTCGGTTTCCAGGCGGAGTACTAAATCGGCGCACAGCTGATTGGTGATTGGTAGTAAATATTTAGTTAAGTAAATAAGAGGTGAATGTGAGAGTGGATGTATTTGCTCACCCTCTCGCAGCGGTACTCTCCGAACTTCACCCCGCGGACGATCTGCTGGTAAATGAGGTTTGTGGCGGCGTAGTCCTCAGCGGGGTTGTGCCAGGGGCTGAAGATCTCCTTCCTGAAGAACAGCCTCCAGGGGGCGTTCCTCTCCTGGGCGCCCTGCTCCTTCGCATACTGCTCACACTGGGAGACGGCGTCCATGACGTGGTCGCTGCCGCTGCCCAGCGACGACACCTGACAAAAAAAAAACACCAATGTTTCACCAATTTATTCAGTAACATGGCGAATACGCAACCACTATGTACAGCCTCCGTCCTATCTGAGACAACTGTTCAATGAGACGCCAATATGACACTGTACTGTAACAAACACCATGTACAGGGACACCTAGCTAAAACTAATGCAGCCTAAACCAACCTGCAATAATCCTACCTTCATGAAGGTTTTAATGTCATCAATGTCATTTTGGATGTTCAATGTCATTTTGGAGGCTGTAGTTTGTGGTGCTGTTGAATTGTATTGCATCCTACAGAGAGGAGTTTCTGTTGTTTAGACTACTCTCAGTGATATTTATGGGATGGACAAAGAAACTCAAGGCGACCACAAAGAGACACAGAAGGACTATAAAGAGACACAAAACAAACACAAAAGATGAATTGACTACAAAGAGACACAAGACGACTATAAAGAGAGAAAAACACAAAGAGACGTAAAACGGCTACAAAGAGACACAAAACGACCACAAACAGATACAAAAGAAGAAGCGACTACAAAGAGACACAAAACGACCACAAACAGACACAAAAGATGATGTGACCATAAGGAAACGCAGAATAACTACAAAGAGACACAAAATGACCACTAAGAAACACAACATAAGCATCTACATAGAAATGCAGAGTGACCACAAAGAGACACAAAACAACACAAATGAAAACAAAGGGACACAAAACGACCACAAAAAGACACAAAATGACACAAGATGACCACAAAACGACGCAAAACGACCACAAAAAGACACAAAACAACCACAGAGACACAAAACGACACAAAACGACCACAAAGAGACACAAAATGACACAAAACGACCACAAAGAGACACAAAACGACCACAAAGAGACACAAAACGACCACAAAGAGACACAAAATGACACAAAATGACCACAAAGACGACCACAAAGAGACACAAAACGACACAATACGACCACAAAGACACAAAAACAACCACAAAGAGACACAAAAAAAGAAACAATTACAAAGCAACTCAAAATGACCACAAAGAGACACAAAATGATTGGAGTCGCATTGTTTGTAGTCGTTTTATGTCCCTTTCAGTTTGGGGGTAAATATGAGGGTGGGGGGGGGCTTTTACATGTCTCTGCCCAGGGGCCCCAGTGTATCACGATCCGTCCGTGGTTCTGGTTTTACCTTGTCAAACAGGGCGATGTACAGCGAGAAGCCAAATCGATCTCTCAGGTTGATCTTGTCCGCCAGAGCGTTGCAGAGCTCGCTGGCCGTGGTGGCCGAGTCTGCCAAGAGGGTCTTGGTGGTGCCATCCATAAATGTAACTGGTAGCATGATGGGCTTCTTAGATTTAGTGGCCTTAAGGTGCAAAAAAACAGATTCAAATTTAAGTATTTAATAACAAAGTGTTCAACGGTAATTCAACATTATGTCCTAAAAATCTCACATTTATAAAAACAATTCCACTTTTCTCGAAGAAAATCAATTTAATTAAAGAATTTCCTTGAATAAAATAATATTTGTTTTATTTCATGTAGAGCCCAAATGCAAATAAGTAAAATTTCCTCACCCAACTTGCAGATTTGGACTTGTTTTATGATTAGTCATGATTAGTTCCTGAAGATTCCCTGACAACAGCAAAACACAGAGCAAGAAGTAAGTTGAATACCTGCAGTTCCAACCACGATGGCGGCTGAGTCCGTGTACGATTGACAAATGTCCTCCTCAACCTTTCCTCGCAGTACGGAGCGTAACCAGGGGGACCGTTGATCAAAAACGTCCGTAAATACTAGAAACACAGGGAAAAGGATCAAGAAGAAAAAAAACCTTCATTAAATCATCATTAAACCAATATAAACAGTATTTGAGTGGATTCTTCCTTTACTAACTTTATTTACTTTTAATGTCTTTTATTTATTTATTTATTTATTTTCTTTGATGGCTTTTATGGATTTCGGTTTCTTTCTTTGATACAACCTCAGACTCCCGAGCTTTTATGATGGAGACACAGAGACGTTGTGACTGTGAGTGTTTCCAGTAATTGATTTGCTCCGTCTATTCCCTCAGGTGGATTCTGCCTTTTAGGACGATAAACAGGATTTATTTGCTCCGTATCATGTTTTTCACAACAAAAACTGCTCCTCAGTCTGGGATCGATGAAGTGCAGACATCGGACAGGAACGACGGTCGGTAGAGATGTTGTGTTGTTGTGTTGTTCTTTGAGTAAAACTCCATCTTTGTAAATCTTTTATTCTGTTTTGGTTTCAGTGAGATTGCTGACTTTTCAACATCTTTCCTCTCCCTTTAAGTGTATTTTCATCACTTGCACTCTTCATTTCCTGAGTGTTTGCACCAATAGTTACAAACATGAGCAACAAAGAGTAAAAACAAGCAACAAACGAGGAAGAAAAATATCATATCACTTCAATATCACCTAACATCGGGACGTATACCCAACAGAGATGGAGAGGAGCCAGATGTTTCTTACTTTGACAAACTTTTCGGACGGGGCGAAGCAGCCTACGCAGAGCGACAGCAGGATCCATCCTCGGGCGTGGCTGCTCTTGGACGGGTTCTGAGTGAGCTGTTTGCAGATCTGACAGTAGATCTCGTCCCTGAGGCGGAGAAACGACAGCAGATCAAAACCATCAAACTTCTGCAGTTCGAGAACTCTCTGAAGAAGCAACTTAGGAAATAACTCGACCCTGAGGGTGAAGCTTAAAACACATTTATCTGGAAAACGTGCTCCTACTTACAGGGAAGAGAGCAAAAACATGAGATTTTAATTTCTTAAAAAGTATTAAATGTACTAAATAGTGAAAGAATATCGATAGAATAATAATTGTACTGGCCGACCGAGTGCATCCGTTCAGTCAGAGAAGAACAAAGGTGACCTCTGACCTTTGGATCTGCCTGAGCCGGCTTGAGATTACAATAGGATTATAATGGGAAACTAAGTAAATCGGATTTCAGTGTAATATTACCTTTATCTTTCCTCGACTATCAGGCCAGAATTTCCCCTTCTACAAAATCTAAACTATTTCCTCAGCACATTCATGCTCCTGAGAGGATTAACCTTTTCCAGTTTGGATGCTCAATGAACTTTCCTCTAAAACTAGAGGGTTTGTTTTCTAGTACCAACCACAAGTCAGTTCATAAGAACATAAAATCTCAGTATGTGATTGATTTTTTCAGCATAATAATCCAGCAGGGTGTCAGCAACACTGCGGCCACAAGGGGGCGCTAGTGAGGCATTAAAACATTAAAGCTTATAGATTTAAAGCTGCAAGTCTGGATTCTGTGAAGACATTATTAAAAGGAAGTGGCAGCATTAAAACCACAGCTGCTCGTAGGTCACCTGAGGGCGGGGCGTAAGATGCCGTTGCCGATGATGAAGTGAAGCTTCTCCAGGTTGGAGGTGGGTCGGTCCTCCAGCATGCTGTTCCCCTGGAGGGCGTAGTCGCCATCTGTCAGCCGCCTGGTGACCTGCCGCAGACATTAAAGAGATAAAATTAATAAAAAGAGACGACAAACACTTAACATCACAGACCTGATAACCCTGTACAATACATCCAGGCTCCTCAGATCTTTGGACGATCACATCCACCCCACCCATCATCTCTTTCCAATCATAACATCAAATCAAAACATATTTATTCTCATCAGAGTTCCAGCCACGATAAGCTGTCGCCCTCATTTTGTTTGCTTGTTTGTTGTGCTGTTTTCTTTTCTATTGATGTTTGATTTTCTGTGTTGATTGTTTGTGCTATATAAATGAATTTGAATTGAAAATATTTGCTATTGTCAGTGTAAGTGGCAGCTAAAAGCTAAAATTACAGATGTATAAAGATAAAACACTGGTGATAAGATCAGAAGTTGTTGCTGGTTTGAATCTCACCTCCTCCGTGATCTTGGTTTTCCTCTTCAGGGTGAGAGACACAAGTTTATGTCTGACGCTGTTCCTCTTCTGGATGTCTATGGAGCTGTTCTGTAGACACAACGACAGTTTGATTACAGCTTCCACTGTTGGTGCTAGATGTGACCATCAGTAACGTGACCGTCCTCCTTCCTCATGCTGGCAAAATGCTCAACACTAATTTCCTCCCACCTCTCCTTCCACCTGCAGCTCCTGCAGCTCCCTCTTGTAGGTCCTCTTGCCGAGGGTTTCGTAGATCTTGGTCATGACGGGGATCTTCTCACTGCCGTCATTAATGACCATCTGGCACTTGGGCTCAGGGAGATCCCCCATGAACCTCAGCACGGTGATCCAGACGGCTAATGCAGCCTGGAGGACAGGACAGGACGTTTAAATCAGCAGAAAGGTGAGTAACGCACGTGCTTCGTTTTGTTGACCTCTAACGACAACTAAGGAGAAACCCTGCTTATGCTAAGCTAGGCTAATTAACACACAGACATGGGAGTGGTATCAATCTCGTCATCGAACCCTGGGACAAGAAAGCGATTAATCATATATCCTAAAATATACAACTGTTCCTTTAAGTGAGTTAAATAATGTGAATAACTGAGTGAACAGCTGAGATCACAGGTCAGTCTCACCAGCTGATCTCCTTCATCCTCGTGGAAAAGCAGAGGTTGTTTCAGCGGCCGTCTGATGTAGGTGTGAGTGGAAACGCCCTGGAAGTAGGTGGCCGCAAACTTGGAGAACTTGTACTCGGACAAATCCTCCTCTTCTTCGTCAGGTAACGGCGGAGCTTCATTCAGCACCTCCTCCTCGGCCTCCTCGCCGTGAGGAGTGTTCTCCAAGTCCTGCGTGGCGGGAGAATACACGCAAAGAAACGCATCAATAAAATACCCAGTCAGGATGAGACGGAAACAGGATCAGCAGAAAAACAAAAACCACAAACACGTACTTCAAAGCCAGATGGCGCTTGTCCGTCCTGATTGGGTAACGGCCCCGAGTTCCCCAGGAAACCGAACACACGGTCGACCATGTCAGAGTGATCGACGGGCTGCTCCTTCTCCCTCTCCATCTGCTCCAGCATCTCCTTCTTCCTCCTCGCCTCCTCCCTCTCCTCCCGCTCCCTCTCCTCCTGCTGCTGGACCAGTTGTACGAGCCGCTGCTGGTGTTTCCTCTCGGCCTCCGCCTTGGCCCGCCGAGCCGTCATCTGGTTTCGCAGCTGCTCCTCCTCGGCCAGGCGCTGGCGCTCGGCTTCCAGGCGACGCTGCAGCTGTGAGGGGAGGAAACAGAGGCACCAGGGTTCACAGAGGCAGGTAGGGTGTTGAGCCGAGTAGTATTTTACTTCTTCTGTTCTTTAATTCTTGTCTGTTTAAAACTAGAACTGAGGAACTGAGGGGAAACATCACAGGCGTAAACAAAAAGACATTATTCTAAGAATTACATGACTAGACACCATTAATCAAAGCTGAACACAATATAAAGTACGTTTACCTGTTAATAAGGGCTTATGGTAAATGCTACAGCAGAATAAATTTAAACTTAGTATAATGTAATAAAAAGCAGTGTGGAGGTCAATGTCATAACACAAATATATACACAACATTGACAACATGTAACAGCAGCCGCCTCTGGTCCGCACTCGACGTCCAGCTGCAGTTCTTCCACTTGACGTCTTCATCGTCGGATCGCTGGAACCTGCTCAGGAATATTATCTGACATTTCTCTAAAAGCTGCTATTTAAATTTCTAATCAATTTAATAACAAACTGAGATTAAACAAACATTTACAAAACAAATGATTTATTTAGGAAATGTGCAACAATAGCAGAAAAAAAAAAAACTGCATTTTTCTTTTTGTTTACTAAAAACACAAACATCGTTAAAAAGCTCACAAACATTTCTGTGATGCAACAAAAAGACATGAAATCATGTTCAAACAAACTCATTTAAAAAGACGGTAAAAAAGAAGGTTTTTACGGTGACAATGTTTTAGGCCAGTGTTCAATACAAAATGAATAAACAAAAATAAATAAGTAATTATGAAAGATATTTGAACATGAATAAATTATGTAAAATATACAAATGAAACAATCACTTTGAAAATAATTTGAAAAATAATTAAAACTTTATATTCTGCAATTGCCCAATACTCTTGTCATTGGCAACATGTTCAGAAAAGGAAATAAACTTTAGGTATTGATTGGATTCGGAATCCAGCACCTTTTACTCTTGGTATGTCTATTTGAAAATATATCAGAAAATAATCAGAAAATAATCTATTTATTTTAGCTTTTTTAGCTTAGCTTAGCATAAAGACTGAAAATGGAGGGAAACAGCTAGCCTCTTTCCAAAGGTAAGAAAATCACAACTTGTACATAATAAACAAACTAGATATTATGAGTTAATTAGGTTGTTTCAGAGGTGCTTTTCTGACAAAGGCTAGCTGTTTCCCCCTGTTTCCAGTCTTTGTGCTAAGCTAAGCTAACCACCTGCTGGCTGTAGCTTCATATTAACAAGAGTGTCTCCCAAAATGAATCCCTTAAAATCAGCTGCTGACACAATATCCAGCAAGTCGTTGGTGTTGTGTGAGAAAAACCTCCAACAGTATCTAATCACTGCATTACATGAACAAACGTAATAAGGCTTCACAGTTTCTTTCAACCAAGTAAATAATAAAATGTGTGACGTCCGCCCTCAACACGAGTGTCCCTCTCTGTCTGGCTTGTCATCAACATGATTCAAGTAGCAGTAGTAAATATAGTAACTCTTTACCTCTGCCCTGAGCCTCTGGCAGAGGCGTCTGGCTATCATGCCCCTGGTGTAGGCCTGGATGGTCAACACGGCACGCAGACGCCGCCAGAATGTCTGCCGGATCAGGAAACCACGGCAACGGGCTTGGATGAGAGTCACGCGGAGGCGAGTCATCCGGTAGCTTCTGTAGTGCTTCCTCGACCTGTAGACGGCCTGGAGGCGCAGGAAGCCCGACTGCATCTGGAGGAGAGGAAAAGAAAAGGTGCAGTAATGACATGGTGACACGTGACTTACGCAGCTCATAGCAAATAAACAGTGAGTTTTTCAGGGAAAACTACAACTCTTCACATTGACGGTGTAAAGGACTCACAATTTGGTAATCCTTCCTGCACCGATAACCCCTCCAGACCTTTTGGATAAAAATCACAGCTCTCTTCACTCTGAGAAAGTTAGTCCTGAAGAAGAGTGACGACAGAGGAGACAGAAATTAGATCTGACACCAGGACCGAAAAGAACCGCTTCCTGAATCCTTCCTTTAGAGCTGAACAGGAAAAGGAACATGGAGGTTTCATTCATCAAACACGCTCTTATTTAAAAAGAAAAACAACAACGTGTACAAGATAATAAAATAATGTGATCCTTCAGGACTTCAGGGGCTCTGTATTCTGCATGTAGATCTACAGCTCTGTCCGATAAGTTCCTGACCTCTCTTTAAGTCCGCGAACAGCCTTCTGGATGAGGATGACCTTGTCAGTGATGGCCTTGTCTCTCTCGATCTCCAGCTGCATGTCGTGGTGGTCCTGATGAAAACACACAGCGGCCAAAGAAATTAAACAAACTGGAACCTCATTAAATCTCCTTTTTTTTTAATGTCAGTATAAATGATGCACAACCTTCAGGAAAATCTTGGTCTTCCCGATCTGCCAGTCGTCATGTTTCCCCAGCCGGGCCTGGACGATCTGCTGGCAGGTCCCTCGTAGGTCCTCCTGGAGGGAGAGAGAACTTCGTCAAGGTGACGACTCCCAGACTCATCAGATACTGTGTGATACTCATTTTATATATTACAGAAACATATTCTTTTCTTTTTGCTGGAGCTAATTCTTTATAGTAGAAGTAGTAGTCGTCGTCTGAGTGAACTGATCCTTTATTAACGACACTGGCGCCTCATTCAAACGGGACTAACCCGGACTAAAGGAGGCAGCGGAGACAGGTGTGTGACAGGTGTCAGTGGTTTTATGTTGCTGACCTGTTTGTGAGCAGGTTTGACGCCAGGCATGAGGACTCGGTAACGGTCCACAAACTCAGCAAAGGTGTATCTGATGGGATAACCGGCCCGCCTGATCCGGATGGTCTCCATCATGCCGGAGTAGCGCAGCTGACGAATGCACAGCTCTCTGTCAAATAACTGAGAGAAAACACAAGAAAAAAAAACAAAAACAAAACATGTAACTTTAAATCTAGAAGTCAAAGGAAACCAACCAGCACAGCCTGCGTAAGAAGACGGAGACATTTTACAGCAGCAGCTCAATGTCGCCGGTTATTTTAGGAATTTGTTTGGTGACGTTTAATAAGATGAGAAATGATGACAGGTGTATGACACTGGGACAAAGAAAACTTCAACCTGCGATAAGGTTTTGAATTAATTCCAACACACACACACACACACACACACACACACACACATAAATTTCACTCACCATGGGTCTTTTGAACTCGTTGGGTTTTACACAGCGAACGAAGAACGGCTGACACACGCTGAGAGTTCGCATCAGCATCTCCAGGGAGCGTTTGAACTGACTGCTCAGAGTGGGAGAGCGCTTCCTCGTCTCAGCACCCTGCACAATCACACACACACACACACACACACACACACACACACACACACACACACAGATTCACAGTTTTTTATTTTTGTTATTATTCTGTGGTTGTGTCTGTTCAAGTTTAAAAGTTTGGTCTGTAAAATGCCAGAAAATATATATTAATAAATATATATTTTGTGCAAATGCAGAAAATTAAATGATAATCGTTCCAACTCCACGTCATTTTAATTTCCAAATTTATTTTGTCATAGCAGTATTGCTAAAGTGTGATCTGTGACACTGACCTACCCGCACATTCCTTTAGGTTTCTGATTATGTCTGAGAAAAAACCTTTTAAAGGACGTGATTGGTGATTATCTACATTTTATTGAAAGAAAAGAAAAGTTTAAGCCTGTTTAGCTCATTGGTTTGTGCCATAGAGCTCCACTGTGTTTCTACTGACGTTAACTATTGATATAGATTTTTATGATTTGATCATAATTTCACAGCATCTTGAAACTAAACATTTATATATTTTCAATCATTATATCTAATGATTGCTTATTATAAGATTATTGCTTTCCATGTTTCTGTGTGAACAATCTCAACTATCAAACAATCAGGTTTTCAGTTTTGTCCAGATAAACATCGTGTTTCCACACAGCGGTGATTAATAACTACTTTTGACACAAGCATAAGTTACACAACGCAAACACAGGGTGCAAACACATTACTACTGCTACTACAAATATAACAGGAAACAACACAAAATCTCTGACACCTCTCTTCGCTGCAGTTGTTTCAGTAACGCCAAAATATAACTTCCTGTTTCAAAAGCCTCAAACGCCTCTGAGAGGTTCAACTCCCTTGAACCACATTAGACTTTTTCATGTTAAACCTGGTGAGAGAGAATCAGGTGTCAGAGAGTTTGCTCATTAATGTTCATAAACTTCTCTATAAATTTCCTCAAATCAACACAATTTTCCTTTTGGTTTCTGCTACGACAAAGTTCACACCTGTGGAATAAAAGAGAAGAGCTTAAAAGGAGAGAGGGATGCTGCTCGATGGAGGCGTGAATATGTGGATTCTTGGGTTTTTATTCAGTTTAAACACACACAAAAACACACAAACACACACACACACACACACACAGGGTTTGAGTGAGCGCATGTCGCTAGAGGCCGTTGATTACCTTGGGAGCAGGGGTGCTGGGCTGCTGATAGCCACACAGAAACTGATGTCAGAGGAAAAGACGGAGCACACAGAGAAGAGACAGCAGAATGAGAGGAGGGGTGTGCCATTAGTAAAAAGCCAGTGCTGTGAGGAGAAAAGCTAAAGGGAGGCAAAAGTCACCAATGACATTATCTCCTGAAAGACAACAGCGACAAAAAAAGGAGGTGAAAAATATTAGTCCACCATTATAAGTATTGGTGTGTGGTAAAATCCTTTGGCTCTCACCATGGCCACGTCAGCCTGGAAGATCTGCTTGATGAACTTGTTCTTGGACGAGTGGACGAGCTGGATGATGTCGGTGTGGAGGCTGTCCCGGTTTTTCTCCAGGAATCCTGGAGGAAGGACGAGAGAGAAACTGTGAGAGTGATTTCACGCCCGTGTGTTGATATATTTAGTCTGGATATTTATTATTATTGTTATTTAAGTTCTAGCACCAGAGGTATTCACAAAGCTGCTTAGAGCAACTACAAGAAGCTGATTAATCTGACAATTAATCAGCTGTATAACCATCATAAACAAGAGATGAGTGAGAGAATGCATGAAAACACGCGGCAAAATGAATGAGAGCGATGAAACCGAACGCACCTCTGGTCTCGTAATGCACCACACCAGCAAAGTGTTGGATCCCAAACTGGGTTTCATAGCAGTTTTTAGGGGGGATGTAGTTGGAGTTGAGCTTGTGCTGTGAGTTGAGCTTGTAGAGCATTGTCGCATCGGTTCCCTGACGAACGACAAAGAACCAGGAATCAATGATAAATGTCATTTATCATCCATGAATGTTATAGAGAATATACCAGTGGTCTTCAAGGTTACACCTTTTAATGCGATTGTACCTTGGGGAACTTGCTCTCCTCGTCGATGAGGGAGATGATGTTCATGGGTTTGTTGGCGATCATGTCCAGCGCGTCCTGGTTGTCCGTGAACTCGATGTGCTGCCAGCTGATGTCCTCCAGGTTGTACTCCTCCTGCTCCAGTTTGAAGACGTGGCGAACGAAGAACTGCTGCAGGTTCTCGTTGGCGAAGTTGATGCACAGCTGCTCAAAGCTGCGCGGGAAAAGTGAGAAGAAGAAGGTGTGAGAGTATTAAATGAACAGAAACATAACAGAGTTTGAAAATGAAAAATGGAGCTACGAAAACAGACCTGACACTGTTTCTAATCAAACCACAAAGTATGAACGACCTGTTGACGATGAAGTTCTCGAAGCCAAAGATGTCCAGCAGCCCGATCGACCTGCGTATGATGTTACTCTCGCAGGACGGCGGTCTGAATATGGCAGCATTAATCTTATCCACAATCCAGACAAACAGCCTGCCGTAGATCCCCTGGAGGAGAAAAGTCAATATCAAAACAAACCTTCCATCTCACAGGCCCCCTTCAGGGACCAGTAAGATTTCTGTAAATCTCTGCTCTGAATCATCTTTTCAGCTTTTACCATTCGACGTTCTAAACCTTTTGTACTTAAATTCTTAATGCTGAGCTGCTTATTTATGGGTAGTGATAATTAGGAGACAAGTTTTCAGGGGCTTTAACGCAGTCACAGATCAGCACCTTGACAAAGGCATCCCTGACGTCCAGGCCCTGCCCCACACTGAGAGGCGTGACGACACTTTCACCTCGAGTGATCAGGGTCCGTGTGGTCAAACACACCATCACGTCCTTTGGGTCCACCTGCAGAAAACAACAAGCAACTTTAAAGAAACGAGGGGAAACAGGAACAACAGTGATGGAACGAATAAAGTTCAACTTTGACTTCAATGTAAAGAAGCTTCAATCTTTTCAAGACGACATTTGGTTTGTTTTTCCATTTATGTATTAACTTATTATTATTATCATTATTTGTAGTATTTAATTCATATTACATTTAATTAACAGCTGCTTATTAAGCCATAAAGAGCTGTTAGTTCACTCCTGCTCCTGCTGACTTTGAGGGATTATTGTGAATGCAGTGATTATCAAATGTAAATAAAAATAATTAATGATTTATTTGTGATGACAGTTATTTTTAACTCCACAGGCTCGCTCTCTGGTTCGATGATAGGACGATCTGATTATGGATGAGATCGCACAACCCCAGTACAAACACGTGTAGTACACACTCATATGAACACACACCTCCATGAGTGAAGCAGCGGTCACCAGGTCAGGAGATCTGACAACCACACAGGCGTCCAGGTTGTCATACGTCCGAGCTGAGGACACCAGAAAGAGAATCGTTTTTCCTCACGGCTCAGAAAAATATGGGATTAGAAGATTAGATTAGATATTAGAAACTGAAGCTTCTGACTGAAGTGTGCGTGCAGAGTGACATACCCTCGAATCGCAGGTTTCCCATGTGCAGGATGGCGGCCAGCAGCTTGGAAATCTCCCAGTTCTCGGTCTCGGTGAACATGAGGACCTTCATGGCCGACAGGATGCTGGAGTAATCATTCAGGTCGTCTCGGCCGTCGCACTCCGTACAGTTACCCTGCAGGGTTAAACTTTAGGTTATTAAAGCCGGTTGTTGGGAGCCTTGTTTGGATGCTTCATGCAACATGTAACAACGCAAACGAGACGACGTGTTAACGATAAGTATGAATACGGCTGTGAGTCTCTCTCACGGCCGTACACTCACCATGGTGAGGTAGGCGTAGTCTGTGGCGAGGCCCAGGCCCAGCTTAGCTTTCATCTCTGGAGGCATCCCCTTCAACACGCAGTAGAAAACATGGTAGTTCCTCTCATCTGGAGCCTGGAGGACGAAAAAGGAGAAGAAGAAACTAAAATGTTCATAGACTCCAGACAAGTATTGATTGGCACCAGATTTCAAAAAGACCTGAAGGTATGAAAGTGTTTAATTCAGGCAGAGTGGTGTAAACTATGATCTGATATCTCACCTGTCGACACACTCGCGACTTCTCCAGCAGGTACTGCTCTATCTTGGCTCCTTCGATGGCCCCTCGCTTGTTGAAGTGGATATCGATGTATTTGCCAAAGCGGCTGGAGTTGTCGTTACGGATCGTCTTGGCGTTGCCAAAGGCTGAATGGATTTACACAAATCAGAGAGTGAGGCGATGGAACAAAGCACAGAGGCGGAATACAAAGACTGTACAGATGACTGATTTAACAAACGTGGATTGGATTTGTCTGACCTTCGAGGATCGGCGTGGCCTCCAGGACTTGCTGCTCTATCCAGGAGTGTTGGCCGCTGATGGCTGCGAGGAACTGCAGAATCAGCTTTGTGCTTTCTGTCTTCCCGGCTCCAGACTCACCGCTGTCACACGGAGACAACTGCTATTTTTCCACATTTTTTTCCACATATTTTCCACATTTACAGGGTTTCATTCAGTAGGTTTTTGTCATAAGAGACCAGATGAGATCAAGGAGCCCATGCACTCACATACACGCACATACCTGATGATGCAGCACTGGTCCTTGTTGTTCCGCTGCATGTTGAAGTAGCAGTTGTCTGCTATGGCGAATATGTGCGGCGGCATCTCGCCGATCTTCTTGTTGGTGTAGAGGCGGATCTGGTCTGGAGTGTAGATGGGCAGCAGCTGGTACGGATTGACTGCAACCAGGATCGAGCCTGTGTACGTCTGCAAAGAACCCGACAGTAGAAGAGCAGATGTTTCAGACTTTCATTTACTGTCTTTTATTTGAGAGACGGATTTGCGACTTTTACATGACGAACAATGTTGAAGAAATAACATGTTTGCAGTGTCAATGTAACAAAAACTTCCTCATTTAAGAGGTCACATAATAAGATGTCCCGCCTTTTATCTCGTAATTATAAAACAGCAAGTCACAATAATGAGCAGCTAATGATTACTGTCACCATCAGATATCTGCTGATTATTCCCTCAATTAACTAATGAATCGTTTGATCTGCAAAATGTTGGCAAATTGTCTCATTTTGTCTGACAAACAGTTGAAAACCTAAAGATGGAGTTGATGGAATAATCACTTAATTGTCACAGCTCTAATCGTGAGATAAACACGATATGAGCAAATCTGTTTCTGTCCCTTTTATAAAATGAACCTCTAGTTCTCAGTCACAGAGTGAGCTGGGGATATTCGGCTTTATTTATAGTAACAAGTAAACTCTGCTGCAGGCGTCGAAGGCACAAGTAAACAGCTTAACCTGAGTAAGAACTTAATTGGGTGAATTGAGGAGAATAGTTACTCCTCTTCACCCCGTCACACTGTAGGTGACTGTACACATTTGAGCGCTCTGCAGAGACGGAGCTACAGGGGCGTTTACAGGGGGACACTCACGTAGATGACGCATTCGTTGTAGCGGATGAGCAGGTTGCGGAGGATGCCGGCTTCGTTGAGGTCGCCCAGACGGATCATGTCCTCCACCCCGTGGATGGAGGTCGGGTGCATGGGTTTGATGTTGGTGGCATTCTGGGGGGAGATCCAGTGTTCCTGTGTGAGAGGGGGAGAGGGGGAGTAAGTCAGAGGGACGGGGACCTGGAAGCTTCGTTACAACTTGGGTCTTGTTTTGGTAGTTTTTTCCATCAACTGTGAGAACGTCGCACTCGTCGCTCATTTATCGAGGCGGGAAACACAACACATGTCTGACACGATGGTAATTGTCGCTCACTGCTGTCAGACGTTTCTTAAAGACCGTACGCTCAGTCACAATATCACGAATGACTCCTACGTTTATCAGTGACCTCACTTAACTTACTAAGTGCAATGTAATTATTATTGATGGAGGTAATGGTCAAAACTACAGAAATAAGTTGAAATAAACCGGTTGAAAAAGAAGCAGTTATTAAAGTAAGTAGATGAGATATTAAATTTGATTGATTTTGCTTATAATTAAGTTTAAAGGCTTCACACAGACCACCACTGTGACTCTTCCCTGATTCATCAATTAATCATAATATCCACTATTACGCCTCAGCGCTGGCCGGCTGTCCGTCCCATTCTCATGAACTTCTTTAAATTCGGCACAAACATTCACTTGCACTCAATGATGACCTGATGAGATTTTGGTGGCCAGAGGTCAAAGGTCAAGATCACTGTCACCTCACAAAATAAGTTATTGGCCACAACTCAAGAATTCATGTGCTAATAATGACGGAATTTACCACGAAATGTTTAAAAGGATAAAATGATGAAGTGATGGTGTTTTATACCCAAAAGTTCAAAGGTCAATTTCACTGTGACATCATAATGTTCTGCAAAAACACTTCTGTTCATTATTCAACACTGTAACTCAGGGACAAGAGACGGTTGGCGGTAAGTCTAGTAAAATATACAACAGTCAATCCAAACAACATCTGATTTCATCTAATGATACACTGGACAGTATCTACAGGGTTATACTTAGCGTGCATAGACAATAACAGCACGTTTACTTCCCGCTCTGCTGTGGACTCACCCGGCCTTCATCGTCCAGGACGTGGATCTGTCCGGAGTCGCAGAGTTTGACCACGGCTCCCACAGGGACGTCAAACTCTCGACCCGTTTTAAGGTCCAACCACACATAGTCCCCCTGGGTCATAAAACACAGCTGTGGTTAAATATGGATCAAAAAATAACATTAAAAGAGGAAAATAAATTTGTACTGTACAATCAAACCTTTACTAAGCATTAAAAAGAAAAAGGGAAGTGGAAAAGTTGGTAGAAGCTGGTTGTTCTATGTAACTTTTATCCTTTTTATATACTCTCCTACAACCTTATTGATTCGTGCCTGTGATTAGTTTGTTATGTATGTTGAATAAAGAGGAAATGTTACGGTTACATCACAGACCAGGAGTTGTTTTCCCTTTTCACACTTTTTCAGCTGCCAACTCTCTGTGTGGATTTAGTCTGAAAAAGGCTTAAAACAGACCACTCTCAGCCCACACAGGGGATGATGTAACTCCTGACCTTAAAGCTTAATGTTGTTTGGGCTGGGATGTAAGACTGGGGGTGGTTTCATTTTTAGTGGGGTGCAGCTGAAATCCTGATTTTATCTTTTAAGTGTCATTTAGCTGGAATCCTTGCCTGCGGGGTGTTGATACTGTCGCAGTGGTTTTACTGATAAGTCACAGATTACGTCCCCTTGAAAAAACTTGAAGTACTTACAACACATATTTCTCAAAACGAAAAGAACAAATCTCTCTGCTTGTGCCAATAAAAATGAACACCTCAATAACACACACACACACACACACACACACACACACACACACACACACACACACACACACAAAAGCTGAATTACACTGCTACTGATTTCAAGACAGACTGGATTTGTACAAAACAGTTTAATTTAAAACACGGGTTTATTGGATAGATGAATTTAAACCCTTTGATTTCAAAAGGAACAAATTCACTTGGAGTAGAACAGCGTCAGATGTTATTGGATATTATATTTAAACCTGGAGGTAAAATACTGAATTTACTGAACTACTATAAAAAGTTTGACTCCACTTTGGCTACATCACTTATTAAGTTGACCACAATCGTACAAGCTGTGTTAGCACAAGCACAAGCTAGCGACTCTGTGCTTTGAGCTAAATGCTAATGGTGGCGCTAAAAGGAAAAGTAAGAGGACCATCTAGTAGATGTCGATATATATTTCAGTGGATAATTTATAACTTCAACTTCACTTCTTCTTGTGGAGCCAGAGAAAAACTCAGGGAGTCACCAAAGTTACTACGATTGATCCTGTGGGAAAAATGAACATCCTCAACACATTTCATGACAGTCCATCCAATAACTGCTAAGATATTTAAATAAAATAAAACATATGCTAACTGAAACCAATTTTTATTCAATTCAAGTTTTGAATGTCTGAACATGTTCTAGTTTTAAATGAGGTGAAAATGCTTCTGAAAAAGAGTTTGATCTCGGCTTAAATTAAAATCTCACTATAAAAACGGTTAAAAAATCTTGAAGATGGTGAGATGATCGCACATTTCGACTGTCCCCAGTTTTGTTTGGATGCGTAGCAGAACAGAAGCCGCCGGTAAATCTCTTCATAACAGAAAAAACACGAGGCTCAGCGCTCACCCCTACAGTCTAGACCGTGACCTTAACGATGCTATTCCTGCCTCCATTTAACAACATCCAGATGTCTCCCACTGAGCGAGATTCACAGCCGAGGCTCTGAGCCCAGATTGACACAGTCCAGTGTGTCTGAGTCGCGCCCCGCAGGACTCTGAGGCACCGGGATCTAGTTATTGACAAGAAACTATTGATGGCCTGATAGGAGGTAACCACGGCCGACTGAGTGTGGAGACAAGCCGGCTTCTGCTATATTTAGAGAGCTGGGACATGGCCGTGATACTGAGATGTGAAACGACGATGCACAAATCCTTTTTTTTTTTTTTTTTAAACTTGATTTCTACTGAAACTTTTTAAGTTTTCACACAGTTTATTTTATGCCATTAAACATAATTTTTGTTATATTTGCACTTTAGAAGAGAGAAAGTGCGTTCCTTAATTTGTGAACTGTGAACTGACCCTTTAACACCCTCCTTTTCTCATAGTCTTAATTCCTTTCCCTTTTTATTTTGCTGCATCTGATTTTGCTGTTGCGATAATCTCAAGTATTTATCAAGTTCCATCTTATCTCGTAATGATATTATAATTGCCTTCTGCTTATCTGGGTTTTAAGCAGACTTTTTTATGCACAGTGTCACCTACAGGGGCGACGTAATGACTTCGCCAACCTAAAGACAAAACTGTGAGGAGAATCTGGAGGGAAAATATAATGAGTAACCTTCTGCCCTCCTTCAACAGCCATTACCCAGAAGCCCTAAACTCCCAAATTGTTGCACCAAGTTCGCATTAAATACGTTGCGTTTGTCAAACTCATTGGTTATTCCTCATCCTTAAATCATTTTTACTTGTGAAACATACTGTTTGATGATAGGATCATTATAGGACAAACTTAAAATTAGGGCTAAGTAGCTGTAATGTGCAAGAGAAGATCTGCTGCTTCGTTATTTTCCATCATGTCTTCTATGGATTATGAACTGGAGAGGAAACTGACTTTTTGCCTCCTCAGTGTTTTAGCATTACTGCATGTATGTAGTCATCACATGCAGATTTAACACCCTTCAACAGGCTTTTCATTTTAAAATGTATCATCAAGAAACATTAAAAAGTCAGCAGGAAACAGCACAGCACAGTTTTAGTGTTAGATACAGTAATTTCAGACCACAAATGAGAAACCTGGATTTGTTTGAAATCAGAATCAGCTTCATGAATGAGAGCGGGGCCTAGTGAAAACCTGAGATTGAAAAGAATCAGATGAGACGAGCTGCTGAGCTGCTGGAGCCTTTTCCACCCGACATGAACCTACCTGCTGCAGAATGACCATGGTTCAGCCTCGGGTTGATTCCAGGACATCAGAAGTCACCAAGTGTGGCCTCTGCAGAGACGACAAGTTACAGACATCACACAACCGAGAGAACAAACGACTTCTTCAAACTGAATTATACATAAACTGAAAAACTAATCTGGTGTACAGACACTGAAAACAAAGCTTTGTCTTCAACTGTGCAGCACCCAGCGTACTGCAACGTGCTCAGACTGTTAAAGCAAACATATCTGATATGAAGAAGATTGAGAAATGCTTTGCTCTATTCAGCTAATGCCCCTCAAAACTCAAGATGAAATAATTTGTCAATTAATTAATTTGTCAAGGATTCATTTATTTGTCAAATTTTCAAGCAAAAATTGTCATAATTTTTTGTGAATTGTAAAAGCTCTGAAGAGCAACTGCTTTTCAAAATACACAGTTGTAAATGCACCGGTTAGAGACGTACTGTCACTTGTTTACCGTCTTTATTCTAACGACTCAGTGTCTCAGATAAAGTGTTGGCTAACAGGCCAATTTGTGCCCAAAAGAACGCGTTCATTCAAACACTGCACACAGCAGGGTCAGAGCAGAGACATGGGAGACCAGGGGGAGAAAGGAGGGGTTGAGGGGTGGGGTGGGGGTGGGGGTTGAAAGGTCCGCTGGAGGCTGTCAAAGGCTTACTTGGATTCCTGGGGCTAATCCCAACGCTTAAGTACATGGCATAGTTGTTACAGTTATGACAGCTGAATCATTTTCTCCCCCCCCCCCCCCACCACTCAGCCGTCTTTCCTTTTGTTACCCTCATTCACAACGACAGTGACGTGCTTTTTGTTTCAGGGTAACTACAGTCAGCAAAGAAAGAGGAACTTTGAATCTTTACGTGGTCACATTTTGCAGTTGTTGTGTACTGAGGGGTTGACAGTGTAAAAGCTACCCTAGTAAATGCTTCTAGTATGACGACTGCTAATTAACACAGTCCAGTTTGGAGATGTAATTAAATCAAATAGATTTATTTTAGGGAATATAAACGCTGGTAAAATAAATAGCAGACTCAGCCCAGACTGTATGAGTGATAGAGATAAGGGGGGTGGGGTTGGGTGGTCGGCTAAGTGTATTAATGATCCATTAGTGGTGCAATAAGTAGATTAACACACAGTAATCAAAAAGAGTCTGTATTAAATACAGATTTTACATAGGGGCAGGAAACCTTTTGGGGGAGCAGCAGCGCAGATTTACAGCATCTGCAGTTGATTTCCAGCCAAGTTCATCCATATGCAGCTCGTCTCTGGTCCCTCATATGTTCAGCTTACTCCAAGACAGAGCCTCTTATCCAGAACCGCAGGGTGCCAATCTGGCAACTGTCCCAAACACAGACCTATAGGTCTGTACTGAAAGCCACTGTGTGGCCGTACAAACACAAACCTGCTGTAAAGAATTCAAACCTTGACCACACAAGTCTGAACGTCGGAGTTGCCACAGAAGCTGTGATAGTAACCGACCGCCTGATGAAATAATACAACGCTTTGTGTCGAAGTTGCGCTGAAACAACAGATTGTAAAACTTAACACACTGCTGTTTAATCCCTTGTTGAGGATAAAATGTAGTTTCTCAACCGTTAAGGGTCTCAACCCTCACATGAGACGCAAACACAGGTCAATACATTGGTATCTGTTATTGTTGCTCTGGCATCAGTTTGGAAATGAGACAAATACTGTACAGCCTCAGGTGTTTGAACGCAGCAGTCAGGCGCAGGTTGGTTGCGTCTTAAAGACCAGCGTATGGTCCCTCAGTCTTAGGCCTGTGCACAGCTCTAGTGGTTGGACAACACTTCTTGAATCTGACATGACTGTGTGTCTGCAGCAGCTCTGTGAGTTTGGCAGGAGGCTGATGGGAATGTCAGGTATTTAGTCACAAACAGCTGTTCAGATACATGTATGTTAGTCTGAACCCACGGTGGTTAACTGACCTTCATCGCTCCTAACGTGGCCAGAAAAGGTTGAGAAACCTTCACATAATGTAGGAAAATCTCACCTTAGTCAGACTGTTAGTTTCTTACTTCTATGATCAGCTCATATTGGATGATTTTATTACCATATCTTAATTTCCCAAGACCCTTTTCGCAAAGTTTTATAATTACTTGTATGCTAAATAAGATTTTAGTTTAGCACGAATGGAAAGTAGCATCACAGGTATATCTGTCTTTCTACTGTGACCACGACAAGAAAGACATTTCTTCAAGAGCTAAAACCATCACACAGTCAAAACTGATTCATATCCGTCACACAAAGTCAGAATATTCAAAATATACCATCAGGAAGAAGCTTTATTAAACCCCAGAGTTAAAACAAAATCTCAGCTTTCTGTCATCTCAGCTTGAGAAACCCTGAGTCAACCTGGTCAGAGATTTTCATGTAAAGGCCAACAGCAATCTTGCTAAAGCCTCAGCTGCTAATCTGCGTGTGAGGCCTATAATGCTGCTGTAACAAGTACGTGTACTGTACATGCATCAGTTCTGACTCACATGGCAGGGATTCAGATTCAGAGCCATGCTTCCATGTCTTCACGAGCTCTGTGGTTTAGTATCTGCAAAAAACAAAACACAGACGTGTGTTCATTTATAATATTCACACTCTTAATGCAGAGTTTAGTGGTGGAAAGTAGCAAAATCAATTAAAATGTTTTCAGTATTTCTATTTAATGCACCTCTACTTTAAATTTCAGTGACAAATATTTTACTTTTCACCCCATGAGGCAGTTTGAAGAAAGACAAACTAGCTTCCAGAGTCTTTATGCTATGCTAAGCTAAATGTCTCCTAGCTGTAGCTTCCTATTTAACAGTCAGAGTGATATCAACCTTCTCATCTAACTCTTTGACGAGAGAGTCAGTAAGTGCATTTTCCAAACGTCAAACTTCCTTTAACAAAGCTCTGAGTGAGGTTTAATGTGAGGAAATAACAGCAGTCAACAAACGGTTCAGATCTTTGTGCAGGCAGAAACAGAAAAGCAACATTTCACTGAGTGGAGTGGAGCAGAATGAAGTTGAATTATCACTGAACCAGTTCTTTGTTTAAAGCTAATTCTTCCAATTTTTCTGAGCTCAGCTGCAGCAGTGAGGCTCAAACAGAGACGTGCGTCTCAACACGTTTTAGCTTCTTTATATGGTCAGTATTCCTGATGTAAAAACACTTTAAGAACACGTCCTGATTGTAGTGGCTGTTAAACTGTGTGTGCCTAGTATTTTGATTATGAATGTAAAAGTTTATTCTTAAGCTTGGAAAAACAGCAGTTTAACCCCCGTCTGAAAATCCGTCCTTGAGGTCCATTTTCTATCGTTTTTATAGAGCGTTCAGCTGAAACTTATGGTCATGAAGCTGCGGTGCAAAGCTCAGTAAAAAGCAGTTGCGTGGCCCTCGAGTTTGGGCGGCCCTGAAGAGTTATAATTCTCTGTGAAATTAATATCTTTAGGTTTTTGTTAGAACAAAACAAGACATTTGCAGATGTTGCCTTGGGCTCTGTCCAGTCTTTTTTTGACCATTTCATGGTCTGTAGCATTAATAAAAAATCATTTTAAAAACAATCAGCAGATTAATCTTTGATTTAATCAGTTAAGATGTTTTGGTCAAGCTACCTTGACTTAATCTTACGTTTATTAGTTCCTTCAAACAACTTTTAAAGCAGGAATTATGTTCCTCTCAGTCCTCTGCACTGAATTCATTCTTATCACAGAGACTGTTGTCTTATCTGACAAGACATAATCTCTAATGGAATCTAAATTGGAAGTAAAAAAAAAAACATTCAGATTTATACAACACACACACACACACACACACACACTCTAGAGCCAACTGTATTTCCTTGAAGGGAACATAATGGCTCCTTTAAGTGCTGGCACAGGACGAAGTGAGCAGTAAGAGGCTTTGGCCTAAAGCTACAGCAGCGCAGCAGCACTGTGGCCTGGTAGCAGGCTAAGCCCTGCGCCTTGACCCACGTTCACCTGCCCCACTTACCTCTCAACACATGTTGTGAGGTCCCCTCTTCTTCCTCACTCGGCCTCTTTGGTCCTTGTGTTGTCTGGGAGGGTGTGAGGTGGCCCAGAGTGGACGGTGGATGGTTGACCAGGATGGTGCAGATGAAGCTGGAGGATGAAGTATTTCTCTCTACTCCTGTCTTTTTCTCTGTCAATCCCTTTCTTCTTCTTTATTTGAAAAATCTTCCCCACGGTCTTTCACCTGCTTTCCGTTCTCGCGGGGTCCCGGCCTCCTGCTCGCGGTTGAGCGTTTCTTTGCGGCCCAGTTACAGTGTGATGTCTGGGTCAGTGACGGGGCTCTCCAGACTCTCTCGCTGCGTCTCATTCATGGCTGCTGATCCTGATTAGCCGGGAGGTGGAGCCTGTTGGTGGCAGATACAGAGACCAGCTGGGAGGTGAAGAGGGAGGTGACCCAGGTCATGATTTCCAAGTTGTCACACTCTTACCAAATGCTAATAAGTAATTTTACAGAAATTAAAAATAAAAACAGAAAAACAGCAACATGTCTTTCCAGAAACTGTGAATGTTGCTGTGGATCCACAGAACATTTCCTCAGGAGAAAATAGTTTGTGTGTTTGTTTCTTCAGTGAAATTATTTCTGGAAAAACATGCCGGTCTGTTCGTCCACCACTTTTTCTCAACAGCTATTCAATGGATTATCACAAAAATACATTCATGGTCCCCAGGAGACGATTCCTATCAACTTTTCCTCCAACGCCCCAAGCAGGTTCCCATTTTTTTGTTTTTCTATTGGATGGATTGCTGTGAAATTCATTTTCCCCCGTAGTGTTTACCTGAAATCTGCTATATTTCTATTGGATCACTCAGAAAACAGTCAGCCAATCAGAAGAGAGAAGGCTCGGAGCCTCCTCTCCTCTGATTGGCTCACCGACCTGTTGTTGCTAGAGCTCCAGAGAGAAGCCTGAGAGAGGAGATGTGAGTGTGAGGAGGTATAGATATGAAAACTTCTCCACCTACAACTGAAGCATTGAAAGGATACGACTTGTTCGGCAGCCCTGAAATCTGCTTTCTTTCCAGTTATGAAACATAAAAACATTTATTTTCTTCCTCATCCTCTACTTTATCTTTACGCTCATTTCCATACAATGATGAGAAACTCAGTCCAGTAGGTTTTCCTGTTTTATTTCAAAGTCATGCCACAAGTTGACATTAAATACAAAAGAAAAAATAATAATTTCAGATCGTAGCTATAAAATAACCACAGTGTAACCGAGAACCAAATCCAACAAACACACGCATTGAAAAAGAAAAAAAGGGAAAGCTCACGCTGAAAATAACACACAGACAAGCACACGGTACAGAACACATACAGCACAGCTCTCTGATACGTAGCTATCAGTAAACAGTTTGGAACGCAAGGTAAAGTGGATATATAAAATTAACAAGGTTATAAAATACTGATAAAAGATACTTGTTATAAAGACCGTAGCATCTTCTAGAAGTGTCACCATGCAGTAGGTATTCCAGTCTCCAGTTAATAAACATCAGCAGAAAAATACAAGAAGAATCACAAGCTCATTCCTTGAGCGGACAAAGACTCGATCTCGGATAAAAATGTCAAGAGTCAAATTGGATACAGTCTACATGATGCTGTCATTGAGATTAAACATAATACCTGGTGTACTCGTTCCGGGACTCCATCACAAATGTCTTGTTAATTTAGACACATGCAGCGGTATGCAAGTGGACAAGGCTATAAGATCAGCAGGCAAGCGAACCTCAACTGCGACCGCCTCATCGTTCTCTCTAGAAGTGATAAACAGGAAAAAAAAAAAGCCTCTTTTCTCATTTTTGTCTATTCATCTTATTTCTACTCCCATGATGCCTTGTGGGAATTATTTCTGCTCTTTTCTTGGACACTTTGGGGGAATAACTGATTCGGGATAACGTGAGGACAACCTGAAGGAGGAGTGGCCTCGGTTAACGTGGTTAATATTTCCAGCCGATAAGCTCAAAGCTAAAATCACTTACAACATATTATAAATGATATCACTGCCCGTGGCGGGCTAGAAAAAATATATTCAAGACCTTTTTTTGTTATTTTTTTTCAGAGGAAGCTTTAAAGTCCCATACTACCAGATTAAAGGTGGTAAAACGGGTTCGTTAATGAGCTTTAGAGGTGGATTTTGTTGCAAACTGTTTCTACCCATGAGCGTGGTGTCGATCTCCTCATCTAATTCTTGGTGAGAAAGTGATTAAGCGAATTTCCCAACATGGTGCACACTTCTTTTAGGGTAATAACACTAAGTCACGCTCGTAACTCCTGCAAGGTATCATGGGACTAGGAAAGAGGTCCATCATTCACTTGCTGATCACTAGAGGTAGTGAGCAAGAACATCTTCCTCTCGAGATAAATGTCTAGAATATACTGTATAACATCCATCAAAACATGGATGCCATAATAATAACTGATAAGACAAATTGCTGCTACTTTTATATACATACTGTATATTGCAGGTTATTGAATATAAAATATTATAAAACTGGTATATTGTTTAAATGCATGCAAGTGTGCAACATAAGCCTCGTACTTCACACAGTATGTTTATCAAAGTAGCAACAGCGGATTATGTTCTACAACACGGTGAGAACCAAAAATAGATATTCTGTGATTTGTAATGGCGCGAGCAGATCTGAAGCGGTTTTGCTACATGCACTGGTATTTTTGGATTCGTACAAAAGGTCACCACCGTAGTGAGCAGTTCAGCGTCATCCAAGTGGTTTCGTGTTCTGAAAACCAGCTTTGGCATGGCCGTGCGGAAAATATATATATTTACAGAAAACTCATGAGCTTCATAGCAACTATCAAAAAAAAAAAAACTAAAACCAGTGAAGGTCCGTATACTCCAACAAAGCCTGGTTAGTCTAGTAGCTGGAGTGTTTGTGTGTATATGTATGTATGTGTGTGTGTGTGTGTGTGTGTGTGTGTGTGTGTGTGTGTGGTGGTTAACAGTGAAAGCCATAACACTTGTGGCAAAGGATCACAATGTGCAACAATTACGATGAGTAACGACAGCAACGCAACGGACATCACTTCAAGATGAAGACAGGAACAGAAGAGGAAATGTAGTGGAGGGTAAAAATGGCACCAAAAACAAACTGTAATTTGCCCCGTGTGACATTTGTTCAGCAGGTACACAGCAAACATATTTACAGTGTACAGTATAACTTCATCACCACCCACAAAACTGCCCTCGTCTTTTTGGCACTGCTGCAGCACACGAGTAGAAGGCTGAAGAGGAACGCCTCGACAAGATTTCACACACATTACTCTTATTATTATTATTATTATTATCATTACATACTTATTATTACTGCAGGGTTGTGAGCGACACAGTGACTCTAAAGCCCAAACACTATAAATACACCAAATGTTGTATTTATGTGCCACATCCACACAAATAATAAAAACTTGGAGCCACAAAATAACTCAGCTGCTGAAAACCTGATGGAAAAATCTTCAGCGTGAAACACGGTTGTGGCATCAGCTGAAGAGAAACTCTAGAATTTAAAGTCTATGACGACTGAGGAGAAGCTGTCATTCATTAACACGGCACATTAACGAATACTAATCGAGTCCCTCGTCAGTTTTAACCTTGATGTCCACTGGAGTCACGAGCAAAGCGTCGCGATGGCCGCTCGTTTCTCTGCTCTGCCATCTTCGCAGATGAAAGATACTATAATAACTATACTATACTATAATAATTGGTGACTTTTAATGATACAAGATGTGAAGTTATTTTTGAATGATGCATTTCATTTGGTGTTGAGTTTTACAAAAAAGAATTTACAACCATGCTAGTGGCTGTGAGGCAGGTGTGATGTTCACCATGATCAGAAGCTTAGTTTAGCTTGTTAACATGCGAACATTTGTTTATGTCTGACGGGAATATCATTCGTTTTAAAAAAAGGTTTTTGGTCACAAACCAAAGAATTTGGACAAATTGGAAATTGGACCTGATGGCGGTGGGTGCTATCTGCAAAGTAAAACAATCACTGAATGATCACTCTCAACAAAATTCAAGCCAATCCTTCCAATAAGTTGTTCACTCAAAACCACAAATATCAACCTGCTGGTGGCGCTAGAGGAAAAGTCAGAGGATCGCTAAAGTTATTAGGCTTCATCCTCTAAGGATCATGAACATCGAGATATTTCACTAAACAATGAAAATGTCAAGCCGTTGGTGTCTGTTAAACACAGGTCATGAATGAGCTGCAGGAACATATGAAACAGGCTGATAAAACAGAAAAATATCACGGAGGAAATGCGGCTGCTGAAGATGCTCCGCCTCTGAAACGCTTCCAGTGGACACGAAGGGGTTAACAGCTTTTATGCAATGGGAATTGTAGCAGCTACTGTATAAAACTAATGCACGATATTATTAAAATCACTTATGCCTGATAGAGAATTAACACCATTTTTGTTTTTTTCTATGGCACATCCAGCTTCACTGTGAAACTTCTGTGTGAAATTAAAATACAAAGAGATAATTAAAACCCATGTGGTTTTATCTGTTTGTTACCACATTAATAAGGAGGCAGGATAAAAGAGGGTATTTCGTCTAGTTTGTTCTTTAGTTGTTGCCAGTGTGATCTTATCCCTGTTTGTTCTTCTCATGTGTTACTGTTACATTCAAGCTAAACATAAAACATATACCTGATGATCTCTGAATAACCCAGAAGGTCGTTAAACAGAAGCCGAAACTGTTCGCAGAGTATTTCCAGTATCCTCAAAAATAAAAAATATTCTGTAAGCACCGTGATTCTCAACAGTTCATAGTATTTTCTACCCAGGAAGCCAGAAATGACGTACTGTATGTCCTTGCTCTCTTTGTAAAACAGAAGATATACTGTATCTCAACATGATATTTTTGTTTGATAATAGAAAAGTAAAACCAATACAGACAAACAAATGGTTAACTGAGCAAGCACAAGCACAAACTGAGCATTTAGTTTGGATTAGGAAACAGATTAAAAACATTTTCAATCTTTATTTTTTTCATTTGCATGGTCAGAAGAGTCCGTCAGTTTCCTGGAAATACCTTCAGAACAGTAATCTGTTTTATCAAACAGCCCTCTGGGTTCTTTGAAGGTCGCTGGATATTTGTTTTTTTTTTTTGGAAAATCCGATGCTTAGCTGTGTGACTGAAATGTAATGGTGATCCATGAGAGGCACAAACTGTCGCCCCCCTGATCTGTGCGCTATCAATTTCAGCAAAATCCATGTAGCCACCTACGCCTTTGGCACCAATAATCTCTGTCTATAAACCCTGCGGTCCAGCCTGCCTTCCACACCACAAGCTGTTTTTGTAAAGATTCACAGTATTGACCTGTGGGGGATTAGAGTTACACAAATATGGACAGTCACACCTGGAAGCTGCTCTGTACAAATAGCCGACCGTGAGGAGTGTCGGCTCCACTGGAGCAGTTAAGACCTCAGTGCCTTGCACAAGGACACTTCAGCAGTACTTAGCGAGGGAAGGAGAAGGTTTTCCTCTCTTTTCCCACCCTGGTGTGTAAATAAAAACCAGCAGCTATTCAGGATCATGCTCCCGTGTCTTAACCTCGCGCTGCTTGGCACTACACAGTTTCTAGCACTGTCCGTCTGCAAGCTGACGTGACGTTTTCTGTTACTTCACTCTCATTTTCTGTCCCTTTCCGACTAAAAACAACAGAAAAAAAAGAGCACAGAGAAGATAAATAGCACCTAAATAGTCAACAACTGCTGCTAATGTTCACCGACACTAGAGGCATGATGAATGCATCACTGTGTTACAAGACATAACTGTTTCAGACCGGTTGATATGATCAGACTGACATGAGGTGCGTTCGTGTAGACATGCTGACTGCTCAGAACTAGCATCTCCAAGACTTTTGAGATAGAAAGAATAAATATATATGTATATATATATATTATTAACAATTGAACAGTACAATACAAGGCCATGAACATATTAGAAAATAACCCATGCAAGACACATTTATAAAGATGCTGTACACAAAGGTGTGTGATCATTTAAATGCCACGTGTGACAGTTCAAGTAATGGAAAAAGGCGCTGAAAGAAATCAGGAGAACGGACTTGATAGTTTGTCTGAGAGATTAGTCCACTAACTGTCTTACATTCAAAAGGAAATGTCTCAATAATGACAGTAACTTACATTTTGAATTCTTGTTATGAAACACAGGGGGGGAGGGGGACCCAGAAGTCAATAAAAGGTGGAATGAAAAGTCTCTGTAGTGACATTGCACTTTTGAAAAAAACTAAACAAAAACAAAACATAAAATGAGATTTTCAGTTCACAATGTGCTAAAAAGGTCAAACTGGATGGCAACATGAGCTACGCAACAAATGCCATGGTTCATCAGAGATAGATTACATTATACCAGTATTGGTTCAGTATGCAAAATCCTACTGAAATCCCTTTGAAAGTGTTCAACAGTTCATCCCATGTTCCGCGCTGTTTTCTTGCTGTGGAGGCAAAGCCAGGACCAAGGCAATGGCACAGGTTGTTTGGCAGGACGTCTCCTCTTCTTTTAATCCTTAAGGGTTTTTTTTTTTTTACCCCAGTAAAACTAAGTAAAGTGCAAAGGTGTGTTTTCGCCTAAAGGGCTCTCTTCCCTTCGGTCCACACCTTTCCTCAGAGATCGTTTTCTTCCCGGTTTAACGTGGATTAACAGATATACATTCATCCAAGCACTCACAGATACTAACAGGACACACACACACACACACACACACACACACACACACACACACACACACACACACACACACACACACAAGGGCTGGGCGATTAATCAGCTTTAATTTTCAATTATGATTTTGGCTTCCGACGATTATGAAAACAAGATAAAACGATTATTGTGCCGCATTCTGTTTCGCAATGACGCTCGTGTTTTGTCTTGTGTTGAGAATCCAGCGCACCCCTTTCCTCTGCAGCGGTGTTCTCTCACCCCTCAGACTCTCTCTCTCTCTCTTTCTCTCTCTCTTTCGGCCAGGCTGTGGCACGTTTAGTTTTAGCTTGAGCCAGGATGAGCCTTTGGTCAACACGAAAGGTAAAACCAATCCAGCTGTTTGGTTTCAACACTTTGGTTTCAATGTCTGACGAGGAGCAACAACAAATTCTGTGAGAGATTTGTTACATGATGGTGTTTTCAGTAGGTTGTGGAGCTGCACTACAACATAGTTTATCTTACTTATTATGTTTACATTATTTATGTAAATGTCTATGTATTTATATTCAGGGAAATCCAATGTTCAAAAGTTTTTTTTAAGTTCAATAAATGCACAGTGTTTCCAAAATCAATTAATAATCGTGTTAATTAATCATATTTACCAAAAATAATCCTGATTATGATTTTTGCCATAATCGAGCAGCCCCAACACAAACACACACTCTCTTCTCTCTCTCTCTCCAACACACACACACACACACACACACACACACACACACACACCCCTGTTCTGTGCCAACAGCAAAAGCACAGCTGCCGTCTCTCGGGGTCACGTGGCATGAGTCCTTGGCCCAGGCCGACAGACTCAAGACAGAGGAAGCGTCAGGCAGTGGTGTTGCCATTAAGAGATGATGTGGCACAGGGGGTGGTGGTTTGTAGCTAGGCTTGGGCCAGGCCAGGCCAGGCCAGGCCAGGCCAGGCCGGTCCGAAAGGGACTAAGAGAGCTAAGGGCCTGGCTCATCTTTGGTCCCATAAAGCACTTGATTTATGTCAGGGTGAATCTTTGCACTCCGCTGGGCTGGGTAGGTGTACACATGGGGGGGGGGGGTGTCAAAGGAGGAAGGGTTAGCACTATCAGAAGCACCGGCTGCTAAGCTACGACTGAAGAGATGTGCAGCACAGGCAGAGTTTAGTTTGTTTTTGTTTTTTTTAAGCCATGCAGTTTGGAGATCGTCCATAGCAACCGGCAGAAAAGCGTCTCAGGGAGTTTCGAACGGTGCTAGTGATGGAAGACGGGAGGCAAGATTTCACACATGAGCACGCTCACAGAACAACACAGGAAAGCTCTCAGTAGAGGGGAGAGAGAATAGCTGCTGTTGGCGTTCGTTTGTAAAGTCCACAGTAAAAAGTGACAGACAGTGCTGCATGCTCTCCGAAGCACCGGCAAACTGGTGAAGACTTGAGGTGTCTGGGTGGGAGGGAGGATCATCCACAGATATAAAAAGAGCAAACGTCAGGTCAATATACAGGAGACAGAAAACTAAAACTAAGACAAAGAGGTGGGGCGCGATGCAGATTTTAAGGAACACACTGTGTATGGAGGCTGTGCTAACACCGAGGAAAGCTGATGGAGAACATAAAAGTCTATTTAACATAACCCACCATTTCCTCAAGGTGGAGAGCCAGACTCAGCCTTAAGGCAATGCATAGCCCTTGGAAACATTGGCACATGCATGGCGAGTGCAGAAAGGTCTGCATATGTATCGTATGTGCATGAATATGAGTGTTTGCGTGTGTGTTTTTTAATTATAACAAAATGGAGAAAGGAAAAGAGAAGTTTGTGGATTAGGCTCAGACTGATGAACTGATAAAACTTCAGGCTAACATCAGCCTTTTCTTAAAAATCTGTTTAACTGTAGCTCAGTTGTTGATGGAGATTGTGGCTACAAAATCGGAAATGAAGATTATGTCAAACACTAAATAATGTACAATTTTGGCAGGAATGTGTTCAAAGTTATTCAGTACGAACCCCAGATATGGACACCTCCCATCCGGAAATATAGATATAGGCCTTCAGAAACACATGTAACAAAGTGGAATTTAAAAGCGGAAGAAAAAAGAAAAACAGGGGGAAAGTATAAGAGACACAAAGAGAGCGCAAGCGGCAGAAAATAGACACAGTGAGCTCCCATGGTGGTCAAAGGATGAAGAGCGGGCACGACTGAACGCCACCCTCCAGCGCTCGATCATCAGAACCGCACAAACGGTCGCGTCAGATGTTGGTTAGCGTCGTGGAGGTGATGAGGCGCACAGTGAGCGTGCCCGGAAGGTCGTTGTCCTGGCGGTTGCCCTTGTCGCGGAGGTGGAGCGTGTGCTGCTCCTGCCGCTCGTTTGGGTCGCTGAACAGGATCACCTGACCCAGGAAGGTGTCCACGATCATGTTCTTGTTGTAGATCTGTTGGCCGCTCGTGGGAGGAAGGCAGAGATCCGAAAAAAGCAGAAGGGGAAAGCGGGAAAAGAGAGGAGAGAAAAGACAAAAGGCGATAAGCAGTCACAATAGAGAAACCACAGGAGAAAATAGGCGAGGAGGAAAAACACTGAGGATTAGAGGAAGAGCTGATGAAGAGACTTTTTGTCGAGCAGCAGAATGAACCTTTCATACGTGCTCAAAGATAATTAACTTGTAGAAGACTTTATATTTTATTTCAAAGAGAGAAAAGACGGTAAAATCTTTAGTCTATAGCTACGTTTGGGTCAAGTGACCTTCATGAGATCGAACGCTGCTCAGATCGTTAATCCCCTTTTCAATTTGTGATTAGCGACATTGGGCTACATATATAAGATCTGACAGACTGACTTATGGGAGGCCGGACAGCTGCTGCTACGCAAAAGCTCGTGTAGATGTTGTTTTTGAAGCTTTGCATGGACAGAACACATTAGAATACAAAAGAGAGGAAACAACGGCCAACATCTTGTTAACAATGAATTTAAAAGCAGCTGGAGTTAAGAAACGACACAACCGGAGAGACTACGCTGATGAGCAGTTCGGTGAAGAGATGGAGGAGAACGTACAGCCTCACATTATCTCACACATCCCTGAATCAGTTTGACAGGTTTACAGATTTTATATTATGAAAACAAACAGTTGCCTCAGACTGGGAATCTGTCAGCTGATACCCTGGGTTTGAATATCAGGGGAGAAGATTGGTGCTTCCTTTCGCCGCGATACAGATGAGGCAATTTCACAGGTCTGACTGAGTAAATTCAACATTACCAACAATAATTCCCTAACAAGAACACTGGCTCACGCATATCGTCTGATATTGAGGCTGTAATTGATTGGTTATGGATGTTCAGCAAATTTCCTTAGAGATAATCACTGGCACACACACACAGACACACACACACAGATGATGAAGGGAAAGTGGAAAAGACAGGTGAGAACTGTGGCGTTAGGTTTCAGGAGCTGAGATGAATCAAAGACAGGACAAAGGACAAAGACAGACTATGTTTGTTTGAAGGTGTTTCCACCACAGGAACCTTCCCCTGGGATGAACTCAGAAACTCAACCTGTGTTTGAAGTGGAGGAATGATCAGGGAATAAATTTAGTTCCTAGATTAGAGTTCCAGGGGTAAAAATGTCCCTGCTCTGGGGGTAGTACTTTCTAATAGTCCAGGGGAAGTGTTTAAAAGATTGAACATCGCTGATTACAAATACAAAAACAGCTGGATGACTGTCATTAAGTCCTCATGTCTAAAAAGTGATTGAAATGCCACTTGAATGTTGTTGGTTGAATTTAGTCTTCACGAGAAACACAAACTGAAATGTACAAAAGGAACTTTCAGGTTCTAGTTTAGTTCCGGCCTTTGCAGCTGAGGAGACGTTGTTGCTGTATTTTTTAAATTGCAGTCTTCCCAGAGACTTCACATAAAACCTGAGCAAATAAAACCAGAACGATCTGCATGACTAGACACCACCAGAGGTAATGAAAAATATATCATGTTCATCTGAAATGCAGGTAAACGGCCTCTTGGCTGAGAAGAGTTTTAGGTGATAAGGAGACTTCCCACCTCTGAAGGAGCGTCTCCTGTCAGCGAGGCTGTGAGGTCAGATGTTGGATAGCTAAAATCTTTAATAGTTTATTTTATTGACGGAGGTGTAACTTTTGGAAGCATTTGTTGGCAGCACAATAAAACATGGCATGTGTGGAGTGTAATCATTGCCAGTGAAACATTAGCATCTCAGATGACTGGTCTGGCCCTTCAACCACTCACAGGATCTGAGCTGCAGGTCGTTGTAGTTCAGCCAGGTGTCAGTGTGTAGTCCTACGGAGCGATGTGTGCAGAGTGACAGCTCACCTCGATGTGGATGCCCTCCTTGGGTTTCTTGCGGTAGAAGAGGCCTTTGATGTCAAAGTTTGGGCACCGTGCGTCTTTCTGAACCGGCGAACGAACCCTCTCTCCTTCACAGGTGATGATCACGTAGGGATCCACAGCTGCAGGGAAAAATGTTTCAATCAGAGCACTGAGCTGATAAATGAAACTAATTAATATGTGTGCACTTGGTTTGGTTTTACATCAGATTTTACAGGTTGATTAGATGAAGAGTTCATTTCCAACATATTGAGCTGTACAACTATTGTCATTATCCTTTAATCTGCTGATTATTTCCTCGATTAGTCGGTTCATTGTTTGGTTGAAATAATAAAAGATGCCTGTTACAGTTTCCCACAGCACAAGATGACGTCTTAATATTCAGTTTAGAATCATACAATACAGAAAGAAAAGCAGTTAATCCTCACAGATGAGATGCATTTCTGCTGAAATAAATCATTTAAAATAATTGACTGATTCAAATCAAAATAATTGATAGCCGATTAACTTTCTGCTAATCCACTTATCCAATTATTTGTATCATGAGGCAACAGAAGTTCATCATTTAGTGTCTAAAAATTCACTCTATATTTCTCAAAAATTATAACTTGTTTGACCATGCTTATTAACAACGCTTCAGTCCATACACTCGTAAACTCGTTATTCTTGTTCACAAGTGGAAGAGCTCCGTAAAGGGTTTCATTTATAATTAGCTCATTGGCCTTAATTAGTACAGATTACATTGAGGTGCAGCCATTTCTCTTGGATGTGATCTTCCTGGGCTGTAGACAGTGTATAGAAACGTAGTATTGCTGTTTGCCTACATGAATTTTGTTTTTTTTAATTTAATTTTTTTTTCAGTCTCAGATTGAATCCAAACTCTTCATCTTTACAACAATTCATCAAATGAACTCACATCCTGCTGAGCAGTGGTGGAAAAAGGATATTTACTCATGTACTGCCCTTAAGTACAATTTCCATGTACTTGTACATTACATGACTATTATCATTTTGTGTTACTTTACAGTGCTCCACTCATTTCAAGAAATAATGTACTGGTTTAAAAATAATTAAGACAAATTTATGCAGCAAATCCGTTCTACATTGAGAACCACTGGATTTAAATACATAACTGTATATAAAATATCTAAAGCTGCACCTTAATCAGCCACAACAGTAAAATTGATGCATGAGTATTTACAGTCCAATAATATATAGAAGCAGAAAAAGTACTTTGACTTTTGATACCTTAAGTACATTTTACTGTTAATACTGGAACTGATAACGACTTTTATATAAGCAGGATGTTGAATGGAGCACTTTTGTAGTATTTTAACATTGTTGTATTGGTACTTTTACATAAGTAAAATATCCTAATACTTCTTCCACCACTGCTGTTCACTAAACAAAGGAATCTCAATATTAAAGCCACTATGTGGAGGATATGGAAGATTTGGTTTGGTGCCATCCGTTGGAGACTGTGGCAGTCAGCACGACTGAATCAATAGACTGGGAGCAGTGCACAGACTGCACCAATTCGCACCGGGATTGTCTCATTATTTTTATAACCTGGGGCATCAGAATAAACTGAAAGATGCTGTAATCATTTTGAAATTACACAGTGGCTTTAAAGGTGACTAAGAGATTTAAGGAGGTAAGGCTAGAACTCAATAACTAAACTAAGTAACTCTGCATCTAGTTTCAGCAGGTGGCGCTGTGGTACCTTGTGCTTTGCTCAGGAGTCTTTTCTTATTGGGATTGAGGCAGTGAAGCTCTGTGGGTGTTTGTAGGAGTTTAAAACGCTTTACAACACAGCAACATGGTCTTCAACATGCAGATGCAATGCACATGACCCAAAGTGGAGCCAAGATACAGCCACTATTCACTGTGTGTTGAGGTCCTACCTCCATTGGAGTCCTGTCCCTGCAGACCCTCAGCGTTCAGTACATGGACCTGAGTGACCAGCTGAGGGTAGCCACACATCCCAGTCCAACATGTCTGAGGAGGCTCGTCCAGAGTCAGCTCTCTGCAGAAGACAGAGCACACGTGTATGTTAGAGAACTGTGGAAGCTAACTGGACTGATGTATGAAGAGAATACAAGAGAACCAAATTAGCATTAGCATTTACTCGTTTGGCAGAAGGTTCGGTGCAGTAGGAGATCCATGTGTAGGTACAAAGTACAACATCTAGTCAAGTCAAGTGCAAAGAGAACACATGCAACACACAGCAGACACAAAGTTGACAACATACCCTTTAATACATGCGCAATCCTCATACCCCTGACTCTGACTTCACTGTCTGATAAGTGGGTGGGTATAGAGGTGTCCTCTCTTGGCAGTAAATGCTGTGAAAGTTTACCAGCTCATGAGAGACAACGTAGGCTGTTAGGCTCAGCACTCTGCACAAATCTGTTGTCCTAACAAAAGTGAAATCCTTTCTGTGAGCGTATCAGCATTGTGACTTGTTGACATGCATTCTGGTCATAAAACAATGGAAGAGTAGCTAGCTAGCAGAACTGTCTGACTGACCAGTACATCTCTTCTATCCAAACAATGAATAATATAGAAATAAAAGTCTACACTATGTAGAGTCAAGAAGTTGCTTAATTTGAGGAATGTGCACATTGCAGCCAGACCTACAGTATGTCACTTTATCCTGACATGTATTGTACTAAACAACCGCTCTAAGGTTCAAAGCCCTTCCTCCTTCGTTTCAGCCTCCCTGCGAACTGGAACAGCATTTTTCTACCACAGAAACGGAGCTTTATCAAAACATTTTCCAAAGCTTTGAAATCTTAAAAACACCAGCTTGGTGTTTCATTGTGTTCTGGGTAAACTGAACTCTACAAAGCTTTAGGGACTGAGGTATGATGTGACAGAAACACAGATGACTGGATCACAGATTTACTTGCAGTCTGAAGGCACATCAGTGAAGACGCGGAGCAGGAAGTCGCCCTGCTGCCCGGGGTCAAAGGTTGTGGGAATGATGACGTAGCGGCCCTCCTTCAGCTCCTTCCTGAGGAAGACGCAGCGCGAGTTGATGTAGATGGAGCCCGCTACTTTCTGCTGGGCTGAGTGCATACGGTACTTCCGATTTAGCTCCACCTGCAAGATGGAAAAACGTTCATGTTCAAGTGTTGTGGAGGTTTCATGGTATTTGTGTGTGTGTTAGTTTGTGTGTGTGTGTTTCTACCCGGTGAATGTCGAAGCCTATGGCGAGGTTTTCCCCTTTGCCCTCTTTGGGTGTGGCTCTCTTTTCTTTTTGCTGTAAGCAGATCAACACCTCGTCCTCCACCTTCTTCACGTCGAACACATACTGCAAAGAGTAAAAAGGTGAAAATCAAATCACACTCCAAAACTGCTCACACACACCTCTCTGTAACACACACAAACACATGCTACATCACTAGCACAGCTAACCTGAGGGTTCTGCAGGAAAGTGGCCTTGTGATTGATGCAGCCTCCGGATCGGTTGCGGAGCGGGTCCTGGCGGTGGATCCAGGAGCCCCTCATCACCTCCTCCTCCCAGGTTTTGTGGATGCTCAGGTAGGAGGTGTTGATGAGGCGACACAGGATCAGGTCAGTGAAGTACTGGCAGAAGTCGTCGAACGTCATCCTGCAGGAGGGCAGGAAAAGAAGAGGAGAGAGGAGACCGGAGAAAGTGGATACCGACTAGAGGGAAGAGCTTGAAAGAAGAAGTTTCAACAGGTGTAAAAATAGAGGAAATGAAACCAGGAACAAAGGAAAGGGTTACACGTTAAAGTGAGACTAGGATTTCTGGTGTTGACATGGAATGAGATGTAACTGTAACAGTGTTTCCCTCATGATTTTAATAATGTTCGTTTGGAAAAGGCTCTTTCAAGAAATACTTTAATGATTTGGGAAATTCTCTTTCATCATCTTGCCATTAGATAAGAAGATTGATGTCACTCATCAGCCTGATTTTTTTTCACTGGTACACTGACTTCCATAGAAATACTCTGGCACACAACACCCACATAAAATCAGAAACTGATGTTTTTTACATCAGTTTTTGTACAGATTAAACAAACAGGACATAATGTGTTAATTGGCTTCAGGGGTGATGGACAGAGACAGGCTAACTCTTCCCTCTGTTTCCAGTCTTTGTGCTAAGCTAAGCTAACCGGCTGCTGGCTTTAGCTTCATATTGCAAGGCAGGAGAGTGATCTTCTGTACTAACAGCAGAATAATCAGTTCAGGTGAGGACAGTATTAATCAATCAGACCATGAACATTCAAATATAATCAAACTTTCATACGTTTCTAGCTTCACTGCAGCTCCTTAATGATCACTCTGAGGGGAAGGGAACAACGCAACAATCAGTACATTAATGGTTCTCACCAGAACTCGCCGTCGTCCTGCACGGTGACGCCCAGCTTCTCTCTCTCGCTCTTGCTCACCTTGTTCCACTCCTCCGAGCTGCAGTGAACAAAGACAAGCGAGCAAACACTTTATTTAGAGAAGCAGCCTTTTAATTAAAACATGCTTACATTGCAGACGAGCTCTTATTTCTAATTTCCCCTGATTTCTAAGTATATTTGGTCATATTTAATAAGAAGCCTCACTGGTTTTCTAATCTGATCCTGCTTTAATTGCTTTTGATCCTGACTGATAAAAACTCAGTAATTCTTCTATGTTGCTGTCTTGATAAATTCAAGATAATGTACTTTTTTTTCTTGTACAACAGAATAACGCATCACATTCAAATGATAATCTGTTACACTTCCTGCAGAGATGTTTCACATGAAAAACCTTCCAGCTGCTCAAACTGTTTTAATTCCTCACTTTCCTGAAAGGCTTTTAATGTGAAATACATACTGGTTATAATATTTGAAAACTGAAAAATGGCAAATTAAAAGCAAAGAGAGAAACTCAGAAGTACAGATGAGTGTGACCCTGTTGTTGTACTGATGGAATTAGAGCTGTGGAAATGAACATGTGGACAATGAGTTTACATCTAGTTATATAGTCAGGTAATGCACCTGAGCCGAGCGTGGCCCAGGTGTGGCACTGAAGACACCAGATGAGAAACAAGTTATGGGCTTATATTACACTGTATGTCATGTGTTATATTGAGCATTGAGCACGGACATGATGAGACCATTTCCAAAGGAGATTTTAATGTACAGAATGTTAATAGTTAATAATTTTATCTGTATAAAATTAATGATATTAATATAAATATACAACAGAGCATTTAGCCGTGAATCTTTTAATAATATTTCAATTGTAAAATGTCAGTATCAAGTTCAGACATATAAATTGTGTTTGTCCCTCCTGGGCACCATTATGTTATGTTAAGTAATCTGTAGTAAAAACCTGTGTGTAGTTGTAAGTGTGAATCACACCTAAACATCAAGGTCCATTCTGTGTTCACTCCTCGGGGGAAACACAGACATTCACTGGACGCATTAGCTCTGTGTTTATGTCTTTCCGTTTATGACTCACTGACGAACGTCCACATCTCAACAGTCTGTCAGGCTCCATTTACAGTAACGTATTTTGTCAAACCACGGATAAATTATTCAGCGAGCGCGAGTGAATGATTGAGAAAAGACGAGCGATGACTCACGTTGCTTTAATAACATCTTTCTCTCTTTCGAGCCTTATCAATAATTCAGGCTCCATTACGATCCGGCTTTACCACCTCCCTGCTTGTTTCACAGAGTCTGGTAGCTAACAATTCAAAGACGGCGAGAGATGTCCGGGGAGCGACTTTATCTCACTTTTTCCTGGTCCCGCAGCAGGTGTAGAGTAACAGAAAGTGAAAGTGGAATGAAACACTCTTTTCTGAGATGAACACAGCTTTACCAACATGATTGAACAGGCTGCTTGTTCAAACCAGCCATTTTGATTCACCCAGACGTTTGAATTGAAGGTTTAGAGAGCTCAGTTCTGGCCCTGGCAGTTTAGGTAGGGTCTCTGGGAAAATTTAATCTGAGCTGAGCAGCACCGTTTGATATTGTTCTCTACAAACAAACACGGCTCCCACAGAGCTGAATTCAGCTATTCTCGTTCACCCTGTGGCCCATTAGCTTGATTGCATCTCCATTTTTTATCGTCTACATGACATTTCCCCATTGTGGATCTTTTCTCGTCGACACTGTGAGCATTATAAATGGACTGGTCTTTGTTCAGTCGCTTGTTGTTTGCTCATTCATTAGAAACCAGTCCGTCAAAATTTTGAGAGACAAGGAGGACGAGTGCGTTTTGACATTTTAAAAATGAATTAGTGAAACTGGTTAAATTGGTGCAGGTCACAACAAGGACACACGAGAAGAACGACTGCATTGTTTCTGTTGCTCTTGAGAAAAAGTCACGTGGGAAATGCAGATGAAGAGGGTTCAACGAGCTCTAATGACACACTTCACCAGCTGCGGCCTGTAGGTGGCAGTGTTGCGATTACCTGTCGCTCCACGGGCCGCTCCACTCCTTCTCTCCCCAGGGATTCCTCATGCGGATCATGTGCAGCTTCTCCGATTTGAAGAAGGCCAGCAGTCCGTGACCCAGCCGCACTTTCCGTACGTCTGTTACAGCGTACGCGTGGCCTTTGACCAGGCCGCAGTCCAGCCGTGCCTCCATGTCCTCTATTGTGGTCGCCTGGAAAAAAAAGAAAGACAAAAGATCAGAGATGCTATTGTGAATCACTAAAATTATGTAAAAGACAGAGGCTGGTACAGTTGTCTGGGAAACTATTAACAGGTAGAAGCAACACACACAGGGAAGCTGTTGCAGCCTGCAGCAGCTTGTGTGTAGCTTGGGAAGCAGCAGGTACAAAGATTCATACACGGGGAAGTTGTGGAGGATTTTACAGTTACTGCATGAAACATTCATGGATAATTTTGGTTATAACAACATTTTATTCCTGGAATGATCCTTCAAAAGATGCATTAACTGTTCACGGTTGTGTAGGGAAGCACATTTGAAGGAGGTGTGTTTTTGTTTTGTTGTTGTTATTTAGGAAAGCACACACTCTGGAGGACTCTCAATGAGCGCATATGTCTGGCAAATAACAGTGACGTGAGGCTCTTGAAATTTGTGCACTGCACCATTTGTGAATAAAAAGCTTTGGTGGTGAGAGATAAAGGGGAGAGAATCTTCCGGCAGTGTTATCAGAAAACTGGTTCTTCGATCCATTAATTATGTGTTTGGTGGACTCGGCACATTTCATACATTATTATCCTGACAACGCACATACAGTACAGACAGTCAACCACACAGACAGATGTTCTACTTAAGAAATATATGCAGTTTAAGTCTGTTGTACTGTAAATTAAGTTCAGAACAAATAAACAAAAGAAAGAAGAAAATTAAATCTCAATTTCTGACTCATTCAACAGACAAACAAACTCGTGACGTTCTTTCTACAATGGATCTTTGCTTTCACCTTCTGTCCCAAACTGGCACCATGTTATGACACCTTACCACTTGATTTTTTACCATTCAAGGTTTTTCACTGGACTTGATAAAGACTGGGAAAACATGGGGTGTCCTACAACGACTCTAATCGAAACTCAGAGTGTGTCCGGTAGAAAATACTTCAAGAAATAGGCGGGCAATTGTTAAAAAAGTATGCTGCTTATTTTCTGAAATTTGATTCTAAGATATCACATCGGAGAGAAAATGATTGTCTTCTGTCGGGTGACTGCACAATGATTTCTGACTTTTAATCATTTCTATAAATCAGTCTTTGAAGCATATAAACAAACTGTTTTTGTAATTAGTTTCTATGATGTTACATTTATTCTTAGGACATTATAATTATTTCTATCGCTGCCCTTCTTGGTGATGCCTTCCTGTTGACTAACAGTGCATCATACTGCTGCCAGTGTTTAGGTCAAAGGAATTCTGGATCAGGTGTAACGTGATCGGCACGTCAGGTTTTCGACCCTCTACTGGACACTATTGATTTCAGGGCCACATTGTCATGTATCATCACTCTTCTTTCTCCCTGTTTTTACTTAAATGCGTTCAAGGAAGCTGAACAGCCTTATATTCCCTGATCCGTGAATATTAGCGAGCGACAGTAAACACATGGCTCTCTCAGAGGTGTAGAATTCATGCATCGCCAGAACAACAATTTGTGATTGAGGAATAGAGGTTAAGGTAATAAGAGCGATGAAGAAAGGTGGAAAATACGTTTTTGTATGGTATTGGTTATGTTCTCTGAGCTCTCATTACTCTTTCTGTTGAATAATAGACAGAATAAAATCTCATGCATTTAAAAGAGCCGTATCATTTAAGAATTGAGCAGCACCTGATTCTGAATCACAATAAGGGATTGCGAATTAGTTCTTGCTGGAGCAGGACGCCAGGGGAATAAGATTGGAATGAGACAGAAGACCAAGGGCCGAACCTTTCTTTCCAATGACAGTGAAATTCATGAGACGGCATAAAGTAGTTTTCTTAACAACTAGACTTGAATTCACAAAAAGCAGAGAACAAAGAAACACAGGTCCAGGATTTTTCTTTGCCTAAAATCACAAAGTGTTATTCATGAAACTTGATTTGAAACACAAATATCAAACTGAGACTTTAATACACTACTATTAAACCGTTCACAGACTTCTTGCTTTTTTCCTGTTCACTCTTTTAATCTTGATCTACATCCTCAAAACAGACTAATCAGAAATGCATGCTCTTCTTTTGTGTCTACAACCTTTCACAAGTTGTAAGAAGTTACGCAAAGATCTGGCACTAAAGACAAGCGCTGTATTTGCTGCGTCTCAAGAAAGTCAGTCACGACGGACAGAGGGTTTTTCATCACTGGATTCTAACTATTAAAGGGCTCTGGGGCACAAGGAGTCAGCTTTGGTGGACTGGGAAATTTTCAGGGACCAGGTCTTGAAATGCTGCTTGGTCACATAAATCATTTATTTAAATACAGATCAAACTGTTTAAGGACTTTGAAGAAGCCAGAATTTGACTCTTAGACTCCAACGAGCGTCAAACTCCAAAAACACTTGAGCCTGCTTCCTTCCTGCCTGTGAAACGCCCTGATGTTCCTCTGGTTTGTAACGCAGACTTTCTGTTTAATATTCAAACATCTACAAATTTGTCTGGTGCCATCAACAGGTCAAAGTTTTCAGTTATTAGGTTTAATATCTCATTTACTGGATGGATCACCACAAAATTTAACAGAGATGTTCATGATTCCTCTGCTGCCACTGCGAGGTTGACGCCCCCCCCCTCTGGTGAACTCTCCGCTTACCCTGATGGAGCAGCTGATGAGGCCGTCTCTGTTGTGGACTTTGAGAACTCTTTCGAACAGCTGGTTACGGGCCACTTCGTCTGTAGCCATCTGACCCTCCAGCAGGTCCACGGGTTCCGACACACCACCGGTGAAGTCCACCAGCGCGTCGGCCGTGTTTCCCCCGTCCAACGCCTCGTAGCAGCCGTAAACCCTGCAGGAAGAGGAGGAGAGTTGGGAAACGTTTATTAGAGCTGCAGCAATAACCTTGTTGATTAGATTAGTTCGTTGACGGTTGCAGCCGATCGGCATTTTCAGGTTTTCCAAGTTTTATATCCAAGTAAATTGAATATCTTTGGGGTTTGTTAAGACAAAACGAGACATATGAAGACGCCGCTTTAGATTCGGGGAAAGTAGGACGGAGATTTTTCACTATTTTTGGATATTATAATAGAGAAAATCATAAACGAATTTCTGCATATCAACATGAAGTTATGAAGGTCCTAAGTCATCAGGAAGACTCTTTTCCTTCCCTAAAACTGGATCTGTATATTTGTTGGCACCGATACTAACTTGGCGTAGGCCTTCTCCACCAGGGCACTCCAGAACTCGTTGCTGTCATTGGAGTGGCAGTACACCAGCTGGTTGTCCACCGTCGGCAGCCGGTCGTCGATCACCACGTCCACCCACTCGCCGAAGCGCCAGAAGCGGAAGTGGAAAATCCCGGCGTACGAGTCTGGCTTCTCTGTATCCCACTCCTGCTCCTTCCAGTCAGGAATGACCTGGAGGACGAGGAGCAGAGGGCAGGTAAGCCAAACAAACAGCCGCTGGTCCACGGAGCATAAATAATGTCAAGGTGGAGTGGGCTGCCAGAGTGAGACCGAGTGCCCTGTTGTCTGCTGATGCATTTAGGATCCGGGGACAAATTTATCACCTTGGCCCTCTTGCTCATAAATCCAGCTGTAATAGGACACGGGTGGGAGGTAATAACTGTTGGACTGCAGTGTGTGTGTGTGTGTGTGTGTGTGTGTGTGTGTTTCAGCTGCCTGCATTTGCTGTGGTCCAGTGAAACCCATGTAACCAAGCCTCCATTTTGTGATCTGTAGTTTGTTTTGGGTTTTTTTTTTGCCTAATATAAAATACAGAACACACTGTGCAGTCAAATGGAGAAATATAACAGATGGAAAACTATTAACATGAGGACAATACTCATGATAAATGTAAAACAAAACAAATGTTTAACTTTGTTTTATATAAATCCACATATATTCTTTTTATTAGTACTACTTTCAAACAGCTGAGTGAAAAGCTTCCCTTAAGTTTTAAGGAAGGGTATGTATTATATATTATATATAGTACAGTATATAGATAATGCTGAAGAGTGTCCAGCCCCAGCGAGCAGAGTAACAAGTTCTTTCTGCACCATGTTATGTTCTGATTGCTCTTTAAAGTCCCATGAGCCGTGCTGTGAGCCGGAGTCATAACAGAGCACCCAACATGGAGGCGACCTGCGAAACCTCTACCGGTGTGAGTATGGCAATAAAAACTGCAAATGACGCGGGTGAGAGACACCAACACGTGACCTCACTGACACTGTTCCAGCGGGTGTCCTTGGAGATGTCAAGGTGCGCTAACTGAACAGCAGTTCCTGTCAAACCTCTCTGCAGGTGGTGACACTCAGCTGATGGAGAAAATCTGGCCTCTCCAGAGAACCGACCCCGTGAGGCAGCAACAGTTTCTTTACAGGGAAGAGGAGGAGGAGGAGGAGGAGGAAGATTAAAAAACAAAAAAAAAAAACAAAGCACTGCACCACAGAAACCTCAGTCATTTTGTAATCCTTCGGGACGCAATCTCTGTTGCGCTCCACCCTGCTGTTGCTTACTCTCACAGACTCTGCACTGTGGATAGTGAGAGAGAGAGAGAGAGAGAGAGAGAGAGAGAGAGAGAGAGAGAGAGAGAGAGAGAGAGAGAGAGAGAAAAGGCTCTATCTATCTCATCTTTCATCTGGACCCAGTGTCGCTCTGCAGCAGCTGAATTCTGGTGGGTAGGTGACCTGACGACTGACCAGAAACACAAGCAGAAGGCACCTTGGCTTCCCCCTCGCCACGGTGAACGAAGAACCCCCCCCCCACAACCTCATTCTGAGCCACTATACTCCTACTAAACAGTTTTGATGTTCACATTTACACTACCGCTCACGCAAGCCTCTAGGATCTGGCTCTATTAGAGTCAAGAATCTGTAACCAAGCAAATGCGTGGGACAAACAAATGTGAGACAAACAGTATTAAACGCAGTTCCCTGAAGGAAAACCTTGTGTCGTGGTTGCAAATGTCATTAGATCCGGTTGCCTAGCACCTCTGCTCATCTGTACTCTGCCTCCACCCCCCTTCTATTAATGTTACACAGACATGTACACATGCATACTGTACAAGCCTGCAGGCAAGAGAGGAGAGTAAAAGTTACTGGACAGAGAGAAAGCGAAGACGCTTAGTTTCGACGTAGCTGCCGATTTGATCCAGCCTTGTATTTGGTATTGACCTCTGAGCCTGCTGACGTGTGCCGTCCAAGCATGTCTTCAGAGTTGGAGCTGCCCTTCCGGCCGGACTCCCAGCTGACGGAGGTGATGCGGCTGCGGGTTCAGTCCCTGCAGCAGCGAGGCCAGAAGAGGCAGGACGGTGAGCGCCTGCTGTGGTCCAACGAGGCCGTGTACCGGCTGGACTTCTCCAAACAGTCCCTCCGATTCTCACACTGGGTGGTGCAGCTGGCGCAGCCAGGACGCCTCACCGTCACGGCCACATCGCAGCTCTGGACGCCTGACCTCACCAACCTGATGACGCGGCAGCTGCTGGAGCCTGCTGGGGTTTTCTGGAGGGCGCCGGGCGATGCCGCCGATGCACCCATCCAGTGCTACGAGGCTGACGCGCACGAGTTCGGCGAGAGGATTGCAGAGCTGGCTAAGGTAAGGAAGGTGATGTACTTCCTGTTTGCATTTGCAGAAGGCTGCAGCCCCGAGACAGTCGACTGCTCCATCTCCTTCACAGTCGACAGTTGAGAGCTGGAAGTCAAAAACCTGGACAGATACTCGCTACGAACTCTTCTTCTGGACTTGCTCTGCGCTTGGCTGCTCTTAGTTGAATAAGAAAAGTCGATTCTAGGTTAGCCCTGCATTATTTGAGGCCTTCAATGTTGCAGCTGACGTCCTGTAAGAACTCAACAACAAGATTACACTCTCCACGTTTCCCTTTATCCTTTTGAAGCTGCACTTACATTTTACATGCATTTACAAAGATATAACTTATTTCTGTTTCTTCTGTTCTGAACTTATTGATCACAACAGGTCTTTCTTCATACCTTTGTATTCTATGATACTGGGCATTAATCAGATGAATGTAAATAAATATAATCAATCAAAAAGGTGTATCTGGATTGTGTTATCCGATGTCTAAACACAGATGATTTTTATTGGGCTTGTGCGTTATCCTCCCTCTCCTCCTGTTTGACAAACAGCCAGCCCTGACGGGTTTGGTGGAGATGAGTCCCAAATGAGATAATGGATAGAGACAGTGTGTATTTGTTTGTATGTGTGCGAGTATTCCCCCGGCGGACGGCTGAACAGGTTCCTGCTGCCTCATCCATCTCCGTCTTGCACGGTGACCCTGACAAACAAGAGAGGGGAGGCATGTGGATTTCATCTCTCAGCTTCCTCCTCCTCGCCACGGGGGATAAAACAGCAACTGTGACTGCGAATGAGAGGACGCGTGTCAGATGAAGTGTGAGGGAAGAGAAAATAACTGAGATGTCAGGAGGTATTAAGACTCGTCTCTTGTCAGTACAAAGCATGTAACTAACTTGCCACCTGAACCGTTGAATCTTCGGAGGCTGAACCTCCCGTTTCTCTGACAAAAAGTCTCACACTGCACATTCTCAGGAGTCTCAATTAAATCGATCTTGCCTACAGCCTCGAATGCATGAATATAAATCATCACTGGGTGTCCTCATTGGTATGTGTCCTTTCACTCTTTGTGTCACTTTTTAATGAAGAGTTAAACAAATGGACCAGGTTTGGAGGAAATTAGCACACGGATCATCTTATTATCAAATGATGATAAACAAATAAACCATTCTAATATTTAAACCTATACTGTGTTGAGTGATAACAACAAAACGAGAAGATACAACAGCTAAAAGGCAAAACGAAAAGCACTTTAAATTTGGCAGTTTTTTTTGCAGGTAATTAACATGTACAAAACACAAAATAATTATGTTTTGAAGTTGCAGCACTCAGTTTCACTGGGGATCAGTATCTGCTCCTGTGAGACTTGGACCATCACTTGTTTTGCTTTCATAGGAAGTAAAGCTCGTGGCCAACAGGAGACTGGGAACAGATGAACATCTCTGCACAAAGGCTGTTTGGACTCTTCTGCTTTACAAAGGCAAAACAGCAACAGCTACATAAACCCTGAAGCTGAGACAAAAGGGTTTTAATTGTATAAAAGCTGTTAGTTATAAAACTTTAATATTAGGAAAAAATTAGCTAAGACTAGTCACTGCAGTTTCAAAGAGAAACGAGGAAAGGCAACAAACATGTGTGTGTGTGTGTGTGTGTGTGTGTGTGTGTGTGTGTTTACAATGACTACGGAGTAAACAGAGAGGGAGATGCCACGTTAGCAGTCCCGTATGTACACACACTTTCTGAGCAGTCTGCCACAATCCTGCGTCTCCCTATAACAGGCCGAGACATCTTGTTTCAAATCCCATTAAACCTCAGTAATCAGTTTGTTTCCTCCGTCAACATGGATGCCAAAGAACATTTCAGAAAAATCCTGACAGCCAAATCTCCAGAGCTCTGTGCAGTTCAAATTATATTGTTTTTTATTAATATGACATTACTAATTTCATAATAGAGCTGTGGTGCCAATCTCCATGCGAGAAGTTGACACATTTATTCTAATTAATGTGTAAAAGGCTTCAAACAGCATTTACAATGAAAGACAATAAGTTAACAGAAACGGGAATGAATTAAATTCTTCGGGGTAGATTAAGGATCTCTAATGCACCTAACTCATTATTCATTTAATATCATTAATGAGGAAGGAAACACATTTTAACACGTTTGTTAGATCTCAAGGATAAAAACAGTGTGTTTTGGTGAGTGACACTAAATGCAAACAGAACCTGTGTTGCTTATAAAATAAACCCCCCAGGGAACGTTTTAATTTGAAATGCAAGGGGGTTTATTCAGTTTGGGATCTAAAAGTTTGTTATGGTTCTAAACTACCATTTATTTTTCGATCAATAACTAAATTGTCTCAACAGCCGACATGGTGTAACATTTACACCTGAACAAGGCAACAGCAAGAATTCATAATGTGACTCGGTGAGATGGTGCCCTCTCAAAAGGTCAAAGACTCTGTTGTGTTCCCTGTCTTTGTCGGCAGTGCGGACGTTTCACTCTCCTCGCGGTCACACATTTTCCATGTTCCCAACAATGTGTGTGTGTGTTTTTCTTCCCATGTCAGCTACATAACTCTATTGCTGCAGCCTGATAGGCTGATCGTGCAGATGACGCTTGACCCAAATGCATAACAGACACATTTATTACTGTAACTGCTCATCAGTTTATCATCGTTAATGTGAGGATTTTTCAATGTTTTAATTATCGTTCTCATGATGGTGAAATTAAAAAAAAAAGAAAAAAAGATACTGATAAAAACACATTTATTACTGACAGAAGTCAGGACATCCATCCAGTCTTATGGCGTCATGCCGGTCCGGAGAGACTCCACTTTAGACTCAACCAATCAGGCTTCCACTAACTGATGGAGTCTGTTGAGACCAGGGAGGCGTTGTGGTGCTGTAATGAGTCCTCTGGTGTTTACTGCTTGTCATAATGGTTCCTAATGGACACTCAAACACTAAATATGGAATAATTACGATTCGGTACATTTGGAGTTCCTTTTTGAAAATGCATTTCTGTGCAGGAAACACTTTCTTTTCCGTTATCTCTCAATTAGAAAAGGTCGTATATGTAAAAAGCATTGACTTCCCCCCCCCAACAGCTGTCTTTCAGATAGTTCAGAAAGTTGGTCATAAGGTGGTGTTGAGCTGTTGAACGCGTTTCTGGCACATTTGGAAACAAATTGTTGGTCTTTTTCAGCAGCCGAGCAGCTGACTGAGCATCAGCAGCAGAGTGAGAGGAAGCTGAAGTGTGTACATGGGTGAGTCAGTGATTTCATACGTAAACTGAAGTGTGATTTCCTTCTACCGCACCGCAAGAGCAAAAAGCAAAGCAGAACATTATAGTGCAAGTTTCTACTTTTTCTATCCTAAACATTAGAGAAGGTTTAATCAGATTTACAGAAAAGTGGCAGAAAATAATGTCAGCATGGCAACTACCAACTGGCCATTAGCTGCAGTCTTTGAGTTCTTTTAAAGGGAAAGTTAAATGAGAAGATAGACACCACTGTCATGTCTGAGTGTTAAATACAGAGCCTGGGTCAGGACATGGTTAGCCTAGCTTAGCATAAAGACTGGAAGCAGGGGAAAACAGCTAGCTTGCCTCTGTCCAAAGTTCCTGTCCGGCTCAAACATGTTGTTTCTTTTGTTTAGAAGGAAACTAAAAATTTAAAAACACAATTTGTAGTTTTTGCTGGACCTACATGCTGTAACTGTTTCTTTAAGAACTGCAGATCATCATCCACTTTGTACGTCTGTGCCGAGTGTCTGGCTATGGTTTTGCTAAGGGTTTCTGTACAGGCGCAAGTCAAGAGATAGTTAACCATGTAACTCCCCCTAAAATCAAAATTTTTCAATTTTATATTTCTGTTTGAGAAACCCCTTAATTAGTAAGGAAGAGAATCCAGGTTAACTGTTTATAACTCGTTTCCAGTCTTTACACTATGCTAAGCTAAGCTAACAAAGTCCAGATTCAAGCTCCTCACTTCATGCACAGGTATAAGATTGAATTTGATCTTTCAATGTCACCTTTTGAATGAGTGAATGATGTCTCAAGATGTTGAACTAAGAGTAGGTGTCTGTCTGTGCTCGGTGTTTTAGGATCAGGTGAGTGCATCAGGTCCACACACATCCACACACTTACATGAGATCTACATCAAAACATTTTGGTCTTGAAAAACAACAAGACAATGAAATAACAACGAAATAAGGAGGATGAGGAGGAGGAAGAGGAGGAGGAGGAGGAGGAGGAGGATGGACGACACACATGCACACATGCACAATTGCACACACACACTTACTTTTTGCCACAGAGACTCTCTGGAGGCCAGGCTGGAACACGCCGCTACGAACCAGCAGTTACCCAGCTGTCCCTGATGGAGGTCATGTGCGCTGATGCCATCAACAAATAGGTGAGGGTCCTCACACAGCTCCTACACTCCAAAAGACAGACAAGAACAGCAAATGACGGGACGAATCACACTGAGAATTTTGAAAGTGTTGATTTTGTACCAAGGTAAGATTTTTTTTTTTTTTTTTGTCAATTTCACAGTTCACTGGGTGAAAAAGGAGCATGACATAGGGTTAACGAATTATGCGTACACTCAGATCCAAGACCCGGCGGAACATAAATGGAGTTATCGAGGCAAATTCATGAATCAGAAAGAGACCATCTGTCCTTGTGCGCCCACGTATCATATTCACGATCTTTAACCCGAGTGTGGGAGAGCTGCGTGCATCTGTGAAATCAGACTTCCCGTGGCTGCTGTGCTCAGGTCCATTTTCCGCCACAGTGTGTGCGGTGCAGATCTCCATTACTGCAAACAACATGGTGCTCAACAAGCTGCTCTTTTTCTCTCTTGCACGTTCACCTGACTCACACATAAACACACACCATCAGACTTCCTGTGGTTTCCATGATAATGTGTGGGATGATTACTACTCTGCCACTTACAGGAGGGACACCCTGTCCTCTACTCTTTTGTCTGAACAAAATGGCTACACCCGAAGATGTACATGTTCCAGCCCCCAGCCCCCCCCCCCGGATGTGCCAAAATGTAAGAATTATTGGCACTTTTTCCCAAAATAAAACAAATATCTCAAAAATATAGAACAACAATATGGAACTTTAGATGTTTAGATTCTTATCCATCATCAAAGTCACAGCCACATCTTAAAAAACAGTCCTCAGCAACAAGACAAGCTACAGGAGGAGGAGAAACTACAGATCCAGAGGCTAATGGAGCGCTCAGTGTCTATGTCCAGCAGTTTTTGGTTTAAATGTTAAAAGCAGAGCTGACGTCGACGAACAGAACGCAGAGGTTGCTGTTAGGTGACTCCGAGTGTTACACTTTGTGGTGACGAGCTCGAGTCGCTGCGTCTCCATCAGATCTGTTGACTCAGTAGACACAAAAACCCCCACAGAATAAGGAGGAGGAGGATTTCCTTCTCACTGACTCTGCTCTTCCTAAAAACAGGAAGCCTGCTGAACTTAATAAGTTGCATTCATTGATTTGCGTTTGGTCACTTGGGAGCAGAAAACCTCCACAAGAATCTAAAACACCCATAGCTCTGACATTATCTATTCCCTTATACAGTTGTTATGGCGAACGTGTGAGCAAACAGCTGAATATTTACACGTTGAGCAGACAAGAAGCACAATAAAGCAAATCATATGTAAGACCAACATTCACTGACTAATAATGGATGAATAAAAACTATTCAATGCATTCATTTTGAAAGTTTCATCGGCGAATATCAGAAAATATTTTGTAACAACACCACAGACACAGACGCAGTTCACCAGCTTGGGTTGCGATGCTGTTAGCTGCTGTCCCATCTGTGATTGGAGCACTCTGTACGTTTCTCTGTAGGTTAGTTTCTCTGCGTCATGATTCAAATCACAGAGTAACATATGGAGCTGTGAAGACAAATCGCTGTGGGTTTTGTCAGTCTGCTCATTCGCCGTCATAATATCTGCCTTGAAGCTGGACTTATAAATCAGCCAGGCGCATATATCGGCCGATATTAGCTTCTAAATCAATCACACCTTGTCAAATAAACAGTACAAATGCAAACAGTAAAACAGTCTGGGACAACTGCACACAAAAATACAAATGATAAAACCGATAAAGTAGATTAGAAATAGATTTAGAAAACAACAAATAAAATAGATAAGAGGGAATGAAAAGATTTTAAAACACAAATGAATAAAATTAAATCATTAAACATTCTTACGAATCTAATGTTATTGCAGATATAGGTGAACATGCCAGGTGATAAGAAAACAATCAGAGAGCAATAACAAGTGGCTTTCAAATGTAAAATGTCCTGCTGACTCAGTTTGTATAGACTTAAATTCTTGAATATCGATATCAGAATTGAAAGACATCTTAAAAATGGTACGTAAGCAGCGCTGTGTGTTCTTGGATCAGTGTTGGTAAGATACACAGAGCGATGACGTGCTCCAGTCACTCCAGCTCCACCAAACTTGACAGCTTGTCTCTTTGTAACATCAGTTCTCAGATGTCAGTCGACCGCTGGGAGACATCCACCCAGAGATCTGAAGCTTCAACACTGTTTCAACAAAAAGTCCCAAAACTTCAGACATGGAGAAAACATTCACTACAGCTGCAGTTTCATTATGGTTTATACTTCCTGCACAAAATGTGAAAATAATTAAAATGTGGGTTTTGACTCAAAGTTGATTATAAAATGATGACTAGCAAGGAGAGGAGTGCATTTTCTGCATGACTGCTTGCAATGTCAAGTACCCGAGTGTGGGAAAACAAAAACAGCCATTCCTAAAGTCTTTGGTAATGAAAGTGGATGGCACAAATTGGATCACAAGTGGGGCTGATTTCCTGTCTCCTCACTGCAATTTGATTGGCTATTTGCCAAACACTTGGCATCTGCTCGCAGTTGGCAAAAGTTAGTGTTTCTGTTACAGAAGAGAGCAACTGTGGTCACCATGAATGAGGTGGGTTATCCTCTACAGCACACAATTGGAAAGTTTGTATTTTGAAGGAAGAACCTGAGATTAAACGTCTCAGTGTGCACCAGCTGCAGGACTTTCTTACAAATCAAAGCCGGTAAAATAATTGCAGATTTAATCTGGGGTGGTCTTCCAGGGATAAAAAAGGCTAACTACGTTTTTGTCAAATTGGCACCTGTATCAAACTGTGAGGAAAATGCAAATAATGCATTATCTCACTGTCTAAAAGTAGTTGTTTCATCATCATTTTTTCCAACGTAAATTGTCACTGCTCACATACTATAGAATCTGAGGTTAATGCCACATCAGGACCTATTGATTTTACAATAATTGCCTAATAAAAATCAAATAAAAACTGCATCATATCCATCATTCCAATATCTGATTTTTAATACAAGGTTAACACCAGCCCAATATAAAGTATGGAACAGTTTCATCTTCACTGCAGCCTGCAGAGCTCTGCTGGTAGTGGTCTGGGTGTGAACAGTCTGTCTGTTCTCTGCTCTCTGCTTTATGGGACCGGCGGGTCGATGGGCACCTCGGCCATTACTCAACAGACAGCGGAAAGCCCAGCACCACTTAACAGCTCTTTATCTTTACACACTTGCAGCTCTCAACTAGGGTTAGAAAAGTAAAAGAGGGAGACAGAGGAAGAGAGATGGTGCAATCGTCTGCAGAGGGACTGAGCAGAGACGCAGAATGGAAACTGGTCTTTATTTAAAAAATTGGAAAGTCAGGGTCAATTTGATGAGCCTTCCTTTCTAATAGTAGTCTAGTTTCTAGTATACGGATCAAATCCAGATATTATTTAATGCCAGCCACATACGTCCACCAAAGCCGAACTCCAGAAAATCAGGAAAAGAAAATGCAAATTAATGTGCAATTCCATCCACTACCAGCGTGAGAATTCTGGGAGTGGTGCACATGTGATAAACAGTTGGTGGCGCTATTTCTCCAGTTGGGAGTGCAGAAGAAGAAGGTGACACAGTTAAAAAAAAAAAAAAAAAGCTCCAATCAAAGCTCAAACAGATAAGACTGTATAAACATGATGAAATTGTATTTGTTTCATGTATTAATTTGAGGAAGGTTACAGTCTCCTCGTCGCTCCGCACAGGTCTGTTTTCATTTCCTGCAATTTTCAGTCTCTTCAGCTGAAGCTTCAGTGGCTGTTTAAAGTTATATGTTTCTGTACGTCATGATTTATTCACTGGGAGTCTGTTTCCATTGCACTTTGTCTCATTTTGTTTTTATCACTACACCAAGTTTTCCTCCTCAGCCAAGCGTAAAAGCCCAACAATATTCCAACTTTAAAAACCCCCCCAGCATTTTCACTCAGGGTTTTTCTGCACAAATTGAAAATGCACACCCAGACTAGATGCAGACACCAGTCAAAAAGGTTATGCACTTTAGTAGATTAGTTACAACAATAATGGTTTAGCAAGCTGGCTAACAACAATCAAGGATTAAAACTAACGGTGGATCGTTGTGAAAAAGCTCAAGGGACGTCTCAGGAAACAAAAAAAAATATATATATTTTTTTTAAATAACATTTTGCTGTTTCAGTTAAAGTTAATTTCCTGTTAGTATGAAACAATAAAGTTTGCTGATTTTGAAAACGGTACACTATGAGGAAATAAAACATACTGTATGCAGTTAGTCTGAACAGTCACAGTTATGGTCCTGAAGATCATTAAGTGTCTCACGGTTCTTCGGTTGTTTCCACCACATGAAACAGGATGTGCAGGGAGTGAATCCTGCCGCTTTAATGTAGTGCTGCAAGGACTCCATCAACAAAATAAATAAATCAAAAATGTTGACAGTGATTTATCAAGTAAAACGTGTCAAACATTTCAGCTTCTCAAAGGTAAGGATTTACTGCTTTTCACTATTTTATAACTGTCTTTTTGGTTAGTTTTTGAATTTGAAGACGCCACTGTAGCGTCTGGACTGTAGCAACTTGAGAGAATTTTTTTTTTACTTTTAAAAGGTTAAATGATTATTCTAATCATCTTTAAACTGACTGATAATAAAATTAGTAAATAGTTGCAGCACAATATCTATAATCAATACCTTATTAATAAGTCTACTTGGGTTAAGTTCTACTGAATTTATTTACAATAAAAATAAACTAAATATTTCTGCATGTGGACGACCTGGGAACAGACTGACGACATTTCTACCCTCCAATAGATCGTATGGAAGAAAGTAAATATTTTATGACATGCTAATGTAAAGGTGCTGAATACCGGCAGAGCAGCACAGTAACCGGTGGTTAGAAACCGACTGACGCTACCAACCAGCTGCAGCCTCTCTCTGAGAATTCTGTATGCCTGCTTTAATCATAAGCATCAGTATTAGTGCTAAACCTACAAAAGCATATGAGCGTATCACAGCATATACACACAATGGCATATGTTCAAGTGTGGGAGCCAAAAGCATGGACACACCCACACACAGGATACAACCAAGGTCAGTAATTTGCTGACTCTGCAAAGCTGATTGCTGCAAAAGCAAACTTTTAATCAGAAGCAGTGGCCACTGCAGTGCTCCCTGGAGGCCTGCAGTCTCTAGCAGCGGACCCTCTCCCATTACACAGACCCGCACCGAGGTGCTTCCTGCCTCCAGTGTCTGTCCCTACGTGTAAGTCAGCGCGATTTTGTGAAACGGTGTCTGACCGATGCGGGAGTTAAGATCTCTAATCACTTTTTTCTTTTTCTTTTTTCTTTCCGCAACATCATTGATTGTTGGGAGTCTGAGCAGCAGCGAGGGCTCCCTGTGGTGGCCTGCCATCCAGGGATTGGCTCAGGTGGAAGAGTAATAGAGTATCGATCCCTGCCGGGCCCTGCAGACACTGAAGTAATGTGAATATTGTGGCTGAGCACAGCCTAATCATTTACCCTGCTACTGAGAACATTTCTGCCAGCTTCATAGCCGTCCTCAGCTCCATCTGTCAGCCACACGCACAAACACACAACCAGCCATGAGAACAAACACACAGAACATAAAAAAGTGGAATACATCAGTACATATCCAAAGATCCCTGTAGGGTGAAAGCCAGAATGTGAAGTTTTCTTGTATACATACATTCAGTGTGCTTCCTGCCAAAGCACACTGCGTGATGAATCCATTTACTCAAAAAAAAACATTTGCCAAGATAATTTTTAAAATATTTTTCAACTTGCAAGTTTTCTAACTCGCAGTCCTCTTCTTATCTGTTTGCATTTCTTAGCACGACCAAGTGTGGATCAGTGCAATAGTGAGAAATGCAGCAGGAAAGCTTGCGTAAGATACAATATGAATGAGCACCAGCTCATTGAAACATTATCCATAGCACCACTAGTGCTCAAAAACTAGTACCTGATACATGATCCACTTCATCAGATCACTATCAACAGCAAAATCTGATCAGGTGGCTCAGATCGGGGCATCCCAAGCAACTCTGCCCACAACGCATCAAAATGTATTTAAAAAGGGAAAGCTAGTTTGGTATAAATGCTTTTGAAAACTCAAATTTCCATCGCCTCACTGTAAAAACAAAACAGTCAACTACCAGTCAAAAGTCTTACAATGCCTACATTTGTCCAGTTATTATTGAAATTGCATAGTTTCATGTCTCAGTGTTACTGAAATTAAAGCATAGAACAAATACACAAAGGGAGATTTTAAGAAAAAGGAATCGCAGTATCTTCTTGTTGAACTAAATGTACATTTTTGACTCATTCAGGAGGCGTGGTGGCCTTCCTTCTCCAATATAAATCAAATAGTATATATCATAAACACCACAAACCCGAGGAAGAGATGGAGGCAGAGGAAGAGAAGAAGAGCAGCAGGAAAGAGACAGACAGGCTGAGAGACGAGGAGAGACAGACAGGGAGGAGGGACGTTTTATTAGAGGCTGCTCTTTATGCTCGCACGCTCTGCCTCTGGGACTTCATTGCAGCCATAAATATCGCCTGGATGCATCTGAGCAAGGATAACAGCGAGCACAACAGGCTCTGAGGGGGTTTAAGCCTGTGAACCTTCACCCCGACACTGATCGCACAGCCTCTCAGATCCATGCATTCACACTGTGAGCAGCTTGACACTTGGACTGTTCGACTGACTGTGAAATATCTTAAAATACAATAATCTAACCTTTCAACCCAAAATATTTCAATTTATACTCAGAATCTACCTCAGTGCTGCATGAATCAGTTGTTCCAGAGTTTTACTTTGTCCAGTTCGAGGGTCTAAGGACAGAGAGTCTTGTACAGATTGTAAAGCAACATTAAATAAATTTGTGAAATTGGGCGACATACAGAAAGTTGAACAGACATCTTGTTGAGACTGAGGTTTGCTGCTTCAAACCAGAAATGGAGCTTTTCTGGCAGTTAATGTTATGACCAGAAGCTCTGAGAGTTGTGGTTAAGAAGAAGCTCTTTCCTCCATCACCGACCGCCTCGCTGTGGTTTTTATTGACAAATTACAGTGGGGGAACTGTCAGGGTCCTTGAGCCCCTAAGGCAGGCCAACGATAAATCATTCTCCTTTTATATTTATTTGTATTCTCGAAAGCAATATCCATAAAATCTGAATGTTCCAAAGTCAAAATTTCCCAACACCAATGCAATTTGTCTCTATGGAAAACATGGAGCACAGAAAGGAAACAGACCCCCTTCCCCTCCCCCCCTGTACTGGCCTATCAGGATCCTATCTTGGCTTGTTACTAGGTCAAAAACATGTCAGGGAAGTTTGTGATTGGTTGTTCCTCTATGGCTTTGTAGAGGTCCTCGCTAATACAGCTAAACAAAGCCACAGAGGGACATCGTCACTGCTCTATTGATACATAGAATTAAAATGTGATTGATTAGTTTTAATGTGTAACAGCTACAAGTCTTGAGGAAAGCTCACAAGAACTGCAGCTGCTACAACCAAAGTAAGGGAGGATTACTGTTGCTAGCTTGTTGGTAAGATGACTGAACTTGGATAAAAATTTGAACTGGTAATCAAGCATCAAGCAGCTGCTTAATAAGTTGGTATAGCAGTTATAAAAGGGCCCCACTCCAATGGTTGGTCAATTAATAAATGATCAGCTGTTCCACATATGTTTCACATAAATCAGTATATCACTGTATGTAAACCTCAGAGGAAAATGGCCACCTGGTTTCAGAGCAACGCAAAAGGACTAAAAGTTTCAACCCTACAGGTCATTTCTCATCTATTCCAGATTAAATGAGATAAAAAGATGGTGAAGACAAGTGTCGTCTTCCCCCGTCAGAAAACACCTGTGCCTTGTTTTTACTGGTGGAGACTGCGGATTCAGAAGCTCCCAGATAAAATGTGACGCCTCTCTGGGAGCTGGAATCCATTGAGATGATTTACCATTTTGTTTTTTTAAATGTCCACTTGCTGCTACATATCAAACTGCTGCTGACAGGCTTTTAAAAACAACATCTTCCAGAGTTTCCCTTTGAAGCTGTAAAAGGACACTAAAAATTATATCTGCATTCGGATATGTATGGAAATCTGCACCACTGCGCTCCGACAGTCAAACACATAAAGCTGAAAATCACACCATGTTTGTAGGTACACCATACCATTCACAATGTATTACATAGCTCTAAATATTAAGAGTCCCATTAATCACTACATCACAGTCCTTCACCGGGTTACCAGGACCACGAGCTGCGCCCATCATCGTCACTTCTGACAGTTTTGACAAGCACGACCTGAAGTATCACGTTTAATTGCAGCCCAGAGGCCCAGTCGTCGAATCTGCAACAGGCAGGCTACGATTTGCAACTTCAGATCACTTCCACTTTCACAAACGCCGTGTTCGCAACAAGCACATGAGCATATGACAGTCCTTCAGGACTCACTCATTTATCTGCAGTTTCTGTGGGACAGTTACTTGGGAAACTTTTACCACTATTTACTGTCTGCATGGAAGCAGTGGCAGGAGACTGGAGTTTGTGTCACAATACAAGAGAAACAAGTATTACAAATACTGTAGCAAGAACTTTGGTACTGGATGTTAAAAAACGTTGTCACTGAAAATAATCCAGGGTTTTGCAGAATTGCCCAATATCAGCAAAATATCAACAGATGTAGACCTGTGTTATTTGTAGAAACCGAACAGGATCATTATGGGAATTTTCAATTTATGAAAGTAACTACACGTAACACCTAACACCTTTACATATTGTACTGTGTGTGGAGTTGGGAGCACCCAAATGTTTAACCTTGACTGTGCAGAAATGCACTGTAGAATGGGTGTGTATGTGTGTGTGATAATTTAAACAAGGTTTTGTCTGAAACTTCATTAAATTTTGACTGTTCTGCACATTTCATTTTCTCAAACCCACTCCGTGCTTAAGTAGTTTAGAATTTAACTTCATTATCATCCAAGACAAGTTGAACCGAGGGAAACCAGATTTGGGTGTAGATAATAAGAGACGTTTCACCTCTCATCCAAGAGTCTTCCTCAGTCCAGTTGCCCTCAATTCAACTTGTCTTGGATGACCATGACCTGGCTGACTGAGGATCCTCACAGACTTCATTATCATGCTCCCCTGAATGAAACACTGCATTGATGATGAGCTTTCAGAGACCATTAGGAAGAAGAGAGAAAAACAGGGAAGGTTTTTAGTGAATTTGTATTGGTAGGCTGAAACAGAAGTGCTGGTGAAATTTAATGAGTTTTACTCTCAGAGTTTTGCCTTCCTGTTGTCTCTTGGTTGGTTCCATTCAGCTTTTGTATTCAGCAAAATTCATCACTGTGTCTTTGTGAGATACTTGAGATGCTTGGTAATGTAGTGACCACCCACAGGTTTAGCTGGTCATTCACAACAACACCCATGAACTCTTTGTCTATTTCCTCTGTACTGTGTAGTTTGCTCCTCCTCCACATCTTGTTGTCAGGATGTACAACTTTTAATTCAGTGAGTTTTACTAAGGAACTGAAAAAGCAACCGAGTTAACTGGCTAACTAAGTTTTTGCCATTGCTACATAGCCACCGTTAGCATTATCAGCTGTTTACTTACCAGTCTAGAAGAAACTTTGCATGTTCAGCATCAAACTTCATTCCTTTACTCACTAATAGCTGCCTCCAGTGGTTCATTTTTTGTTGCGTTTGTAAATTCACTAAAAATAGAAACTTTTGGAATTACAGTCCAAGTCTGCAGCAGCGGATAAATATCAAAATAAAAGAAATGCTGAGTTCAAACGTGCCTGTTTGGCGTTAATAAACCTCCCAACATAAACCGCTGTCAGTGAAGACACAAATGAAAAGGCCGCTCCTCCTCCTGCTTTTCTCCTCTTGACTTCTTCCAGTTTTCAGTCTGCATGACTGACATCCGCACAGGGCAGAACATATAATCTGTGTGACCCAGTTTCCATGGCAATGCACGTTGGCTGTCGCTGCAGCGGCACACAGGCAGAAGGAGGTTACTCCATCCAGAACCACAGCCTGCTGTGTGAGGGGGATAACAGCGGCAGGGGAGTCAGCTCTCTAAATCCTGAGGCCCTGCTTCTGACATCATGTGCCACTGAAACATACATACAGTACCGGCCTGTACGAGGAGACCGAAGAGCAGAGTGTAGCAGCGATTAATGAGTACTGACATAATGTTATTTGGTAAATTATAAATGATTAGTCATAATGTAGATCATCAAACTCTTATCCTGCAGGGACCTCTGGCACTGAGAGCTCCCTGGTTGAACGTTTTAAAGGAGCAATAACTGCTCACCATTTATGCCCGGTTGTACAAAACGATATATATCTACAGGGGGTTTGACAAGAAGACTAACTGACACCACTTCCTGACTGACCAGGTACTGAGGTTTCGTTTATGCAGTCAACGGTCAAGTTAGTAACATTTGTCATTCAAGTCAAGTCTTGGTTTTCCAGCTACATGCACATGAGTGTCAGTGTGTGTATTAATACATCCTGTACGTTTATATATTCTTATTTATTATTTTCTGTTGTGAAACACTTTGTAATGTCTGTTTTTGATAGATACTCAATTATTATTAACTTATTTATTATCACAAACTGCAGCTGAGGTTGATGACACTTTTGCAGGTGTTTGGTCATAAACAAAGTACTGGACAACTTGAAACTTTTCAACTTGATGATGGTAAAAGATAAAAAGTGCTTGGGTCACCAAAGTGATTTTTCTGAATCAAATGTCATTGCAATCTAATCAACAGCTGCAAAGACATTTCACTAAAAGCCAAGAATGTAAACAAGAGGAAAAGTTGGGGGGATCACCAAATTCACTACAGTTCATCATCTGGGGACCATGAATGTCTGCACAACATTTTATGACAATCTAACATATAGTTGTTGATAGATGTAGATGGATATACATTTAACAGGCCGACGGACAGACGGATCTGTGGCGCTAGTGTGGCTAAAAATGACATCAAATCACAATGACAACACATATTCTATTAATGGTTTGGCTTTGGCTTGATTATCAATGAGTAATTAAAAAATAAATCAATAATTGAAATAAACAAATATGAAATACTGTATGTGCTCTCATTGTCATTTTGTCTCAGACACTTGGAAAGCTATCAGAAGCGCTGATACCGATAAACTTTTTGGTTTCCTGCCCACAAACAGGAGACATTGCGGTGGCGTTAAATCGCCTCCAGACTGAACTATTTTGAAACTTTTGGGGCCGATAATGATCACTAAGCTCCATCAGCAGCCACAAACCAAAGAATATCTATTTGTTCTCATCAGCGGAAACTCTTTCACTGCACAAACAAACTTACCCGAGGTCTCTTCCAGACCACACGTCCGATCCTGTTGCCCTGGTAAAACAGCGAGTCGTCCGTGGCGGGGAAGCGGGGGTCCTCAAAGAGCAGGCCACTCTGCAAGCACTGCCTCTTCAGGGTGGAGTACTGCTGCCCCTCGAAGGCCTTCACTGAAGTGAACATACTGCAGCCCTGAAGGACACAACCAGGAAAACAAGAGGGGGGGGGGCAGAAGTCAGACCAAAGCTGTACAATGAATATCCTCCAAATGCACAGATACACATCATATCATCACACTTTTACTCATCACAAAAACTACTTTCTCTCCAGAAAGTAGCATTTTTTTTTTTTTAAACCAATTTCCCTTCCTACACCTCTTCTCTTCCACTCACTCACTCACACACACACACACACACACACACACACACACACACACACAGCTGACTGACAGCAGAACCCTGCAGACTTTAATACCTTAACAGTGAAAGCCCTCAGTGGAAATAGGAGGTCGATGTGCACTTGTTGCCTTGAGCACCGCCTGGATTCACTGGGTCAAAATGATCAATCTGTCAATTCACGGATATCCTCCGGGGCCTAATTATCACTGCCATGCATTGAAGGAGCCATGTGCATGTCGGTCAGCTCAGTACCAGCAGTGCATGCAGAGGGAGTGGTGAGTCAGGACGGAGCCAAACTAAGATGGGGCTACTGAAGGGATAATTGATGCTGAAACCATGGATAGTCGACAAACCTTTCTACCCTTTTTATTCCAAATCTAATTATATCACCTTGTTGTTATGACCTGATGATCAATATGTGATTGCACTGTGATAATCATTGCAATACAATTGTTGTCCATATTGTCACTATTTGTTTATTTCGTCATTACGTTCATTTTAAAGCTGCATTCATATTTTTCGGCCACTTGGGGGCAAATCCTCAACAACCTAAAAAACGAATACTTTATTCAAAATATTTCCCTATAAATATAAGCATGATGGCCAACAGTTGGCTATTTACACATCCAGCAACCACAGAGCATCATCAGTGCTCATCTGGAGCCAATAGTGCCCATGTGATGCCCATGTTCACTCTACTTTTAGCTCCGTTTTGGTCTCTACCAACATCTTTAGCTTCACTATGTTCAACAGTTTATCACTAGCTTTGTTGGGTGATAATTCTCTGAGCCGAACCTCTTCACACACACTTCATTTGATGCATTGTTAATATGAAAATAGAGCCTGATATTCATCGCTTTCACGAATTCATGACATGAAAACCAACAGGTTTCAGTTACAGCTGAAAATACTTTTATTCCAAGAAATTTGCTTATTAAAATGAAATGATTAATTCGGACTCTGTGGCTGTCGGACTGAAGAAGACATCACTTTGAAGTCAGGCAACTTTTTAACGGGAGTTCGTCTTAAGTTAGAACATTTCATAGACTGGATGATGAATTGATAAGTATGTAATCACCATAATCAACAAGTCCTTCCATTTCACGAGCTGAACGCTGAGAGAGCCTCCATGTGTGGACAGGCAATATGTTTTTCGGATGAGATTATTCATGCATGAACTTTTCATGGTCATCAATTCACCTTCGTCCTTTTCTGTCGGTGTCATTCCATTTCATGATCAATGCTTCTGCCAGACACAACTATTGACAGGAGATTCATCACAGAAAGTCTCTTGGGTCACTGAATGCCTCAACAATATTTCAAGCATGGTCGTGTTGGTTACTGGCTGAAAACTATTTTCAATCATCAATTAATTGGCAGATTATTTTCTTGAGTGATTGATTGTTTTGGATATACAATAAATAAAAATGACTAAAGACGTTCCATACACACACATAAAAACAAATGTGTTCATACAACTCATTGACAGGACCTTACAGACCTGTACATAAGAGTACTATTAGTCACTGTTATCCCAGTAACCATGGAAATATTGAATATAAGAGAGGTTCTATAATTCTATTTTCCTAAAATTACCATAAATTTGATTTTCTCCAGTTTTAAATAAAACATGACAACTTTCAACCACCTGGCATGAGAAGGGAGGTTTTGGATTTTTATAATTAAATAGGATAAGACGACAGGCTAACAGGCAGGTGAATACAGCTACACTGTAAATATTCATAGAGCAGGCAGCATCCTCTGGTTTTACACTAAAAATACCTGTGAAAGGATTTGGCTCAATCTGTGCGTCGTAAGCATGGCTCAGAGATATGAAGACTGAGCCCAAGAAATTATGCAGATCAGAGCATGACCACAGCACGTGAGTCAAATGAGATGCAGACATTTCACATCTGTCACAGGTAGGACCTATATTTGGCTAATTTGGCTTTTGTTAAATGAACTTTATGAATAATATTACATTGCATGTCTACTACAGGAAGAGGATGAAAAATGCATTTAGAAACATAAGCCCACTGCAGTAAATTAGCAGTGCAGAAACAAAACTTTATTTAATGTGGTTCGGTCACATCTGTCCGATACCTGACCCAAATGATAAGATCAGTTTCCAATCAATACGGTAATGAACAGGTCTGCTTCATCGTTGGATTTACAGCATTTTTGCATTAATGAAATGAAGTACATTACGTTTCCAGGTACTCAGTTCACTAGATTAACCAAAAGCAGATATTTCCACCTGGCTGTTTGATCTATATCTTGCTTCAGCCTCAGTCAGAACAGAACGATCCAGTGGCTGAATTGCTTGAACACACAGAGCTGTGTGTTTTCATGCCACACTAACCTCTTTAAGGAGCTTTAATAGGATTCCTGAGGACCTGACTTGAACCTAACAGTGTACAGAAGTAACACTGGCTGGGTAGGTACCTGGGTTAAGTATAAAAGTCTCAGAAATGTAACGTTATAAATAGCCTTGGATGAGATTTGCCTGAATTGAATGAATAATATTGAGGAGTGGAGACGAGGATGGAGGAGAACAGAGGCCACCTTTATAAACCTTTTAGTGTGGTAGAGGTCAAGACTCTACAAATCCACATCTACATGCAGATCAATACAGACCTGTCATCCTCAAGGTTAATTTGACAGCCTGCTTTATTCTGAGTGAACTGTCAGGAAGCATCTAAAAATGAAGAATTTACCTTCACAGTGGATGAGGACAGTTTTCAACCCCTTAACTTTTATACATTTTATATTAATGGTTCCCATGCTGGGGGTCAGGACCCCCCCGAACTGCTGGCATGAAAACAAAGTTGGGAACTTCATATGTTTCCTGTCGCTTTGAAATAATTATCGGATTAGAGCCACTCTGAAGTGGATATTTCGGTTTTCTTGGTCTCCTGTGATAGTTGGCTGAATACCTTCTGGATTAAACTGTTGGTCAGACAAAATAAACAACAGGAATATGTAAATTTAGGATTTAGAAACTTGGGCAAACTGCACTATTTTCTGACATTTTATAATTAACTGATTAATCAAGCAAATAATCTGCAGAACCATATGAAGTGATACAGCATGCAACAACATATAACAGAAAGAAAAAAGATATAGCAAACATTTAGTGCATGTAACACATGGTGTAACTGTATAATCTTCCTGCGAGCACACTGCAGCACAGCAGTGTAATAAAACCAAATCCAGCTTAAGTCTCTTAATTACTACCGAGCAGCAGTATCAAATAAAGTTATTTTTAATTGGGCTGAGTTGACCTGTTCACCTTCCAGCGGTGCTCAATGACTCAATCTAATATCTGGGGAAAGGGAAGTGAACAGAAAATGGAGGGACAACAGGAGCAGTGTGAAATCTGACTACTGCACCTTTCAAAAAGCATAAAACTGACGGCGTCAAGATCCAACTTGTCCTGACATTCAGGGAAATCCAATCCTTGTATAGTAGATTTATGTTGAATCCAAAAGGCCATGTAACCGGCTATGGAAAAGCATCATGAAACTCAAGCCTTCACTCACCAGAGGTAAATCCTAACATCAGCCTGAGAGCAGTAATTATACACATGCAAGCACTCGAGGCATCCCATAATCTCCATGATCAAATATGCATATGAATGAAGGAGACTTCCCTTTAATAAGATCCCTTTAAATACCTTCACCAACTGATGGAGAAGGTCCACGAGTGTAGGTCACAAAGAACACCTGGTCTGTGTTGAGTCTGCAGTCTCTGACCTTAATTAAAGAAAATATCCAGTACATTCCATTCAGAGGAAGGAACGAGCGAGCTGCCTCTTGAGTGAGTGATAAAGTGAATTCCTGGGGGAATGAGGAGGTCGCAGTTGGAAGCTAAATCTGACAGATGGCCTGGTGTCTTGGCTCATGACTGCATTGGGGAAAACCATGCTGTCATCTGGCCTCTGCGGACGGCCAACAGCATCACCTGCAGAGAGCAAATCCTGAGAAGCTACTGTGCTGAATGCCTTTACTACTGTGGCAAGCACAACAACAAGCGCAGCGCCGAATTACAGCCGCAAGCTTACTTTTATGGTAAGTAACTCTCAGAGACAAAGCATATCACTGTATGATGCTCAACATTTCCAAGGCATTTCGTCTTCAATCATCCAACTTGGGTACAACAGAACAAGCTGCAAACACAACATCTGACATATTATGACCTTCTAAAGTTGATAATGTAACATATTAACATGCAGTTGCCTATTTGCCATCCAGCAGATACGGACATTAACCGTCATTTGGAGTAGAGTTCTTTACCATATAATGAATCTAAGTCCAATACTCACTCTCCTTTTAGCTCCATTATGGGTTTTCTAAGTTGTCTATGATAAGAAATTGAATATCTTTGGGTTTTTGACTGAACTCACTCCGGGAACTTGTGATAGGTTTATTATTATTTTTCTTCGTCTTCTCATTATTATTCTTTGCAGCCTCTGCCCAGTTGCAGTCTAAATAACAAACACCTCTCTGGTTAATCAAATACAATTCAAGACCACCACAAACTACACAGACTACCTCCAAAATGATCATACAGTTTAATCAATATTCTAATCTTCCTGAAGGAGGATTTACTGTTGTATTACACTGTATTAGTTTTAGCTAGATCTACATAATAAATTGCTAGTTCTATCCAAAGTGTTTCCTTCTGAATATCCCCTTATCTGGTTAAATAATATTTCATTTCCATCCCCTCAGACAGACTTACATTCTGTATGTTCATTACAGATCGACACTGCTGTTCTAAACTGATGGTCCTGTTATGATTACTTAATCTAGAACTAATTATTTTTAAATTGTCTACACGTCGTACAAATTGTGTAGCATCTTGTGATGCCACGCAACTCTAAATCAAAGTTATTCATGCCTGCCGTTTCTGCTCTATGTGAGACACCAAAGTCTTGAAAAAAAAGCAGTTTGTTAAAAGAAATTCTTACTTCTTCAGACTTATTTTGCCAATGTTAGTTTTTATTTAACTATGTCATTGTTTCTGAGCTGTGTCACCTCAAAAAGAGCCAAAAGTCACATGACATTTGATTAAATCACCTGACATAAGTTTGATGAACTTCTTAAAGTGTGCATTGCAATAAGTGAAGCCTCAAAGCTTCCACCAGTATATGAAGGAGCACAGATGCTTCAATGTGTGAAAAATGCTGCTGGACTGCAGACAGATGTTCAGGGGAGACGTGATCTGCGATGATATAAGACTTCAGCTCTTCTACAAGTGGGGAAACAAAACAGATGGGAGAATATTTAATGGAATAGAGTGGAAACTCAATAAAAAATTGCCTACACTGCAGGAAGAATGGGACTGCAACAAACCACTGGAGACAGGGAGGATTCTGTCATAATGTGGCTAAAAAAGAAGTGGCCAATCTGAACATTGACTTCTCTGAGATAATGGACAATGAAGACAGGAGGGAGAGAGGGGTGGAAGAGAAAGTGTGGACGTCTGCACAGTGAAAGATCATGTTTGAAGAAAAAGGTAAGGCAGAGAAGTCTGAATGAGTAAACGCGGTGAAACATGAGAATGAGGAGAAATGTGCAGAGGAGGACGAAGAAATGACAGGTAAAGAATTCATGAATGACAGATGATACGGGCCCCACAAAAACAACAGAGTCATGATTCAGAAATGACAAGTCCTGCAGTGGAGAGAGGGGAGACGCTGGAGGGAAAAGCCATTCAATCAATGATCAATACTCAGAGGAGTGAGTAGAAAGGAAACAAAGTGCCCCGTCCAACAGATGGGAACACTGTGGACATAATAATACACTGTCTAATGCAGTGTTTCTAGTAATGTGTGTAAATCATGAGCTACAGTGCAAATGCAAAGTGTTGATCCAGGATGACAAATAATTCATAATACTTTCTGTGTGCAAAGCATGTCCTCTGCTCCACTGTTTACTGAACGGTATTAGACGCCTGTCATCTTGTGAGGTTAGAGACTTTCGTGCGGAGGCGAAAAGGAGTCCTAACAAACCAATCCCAGTCCCAGACCTGTCGACCATCTCTGCTGTAACTGTGCAACACACGAGCATCAGTCCAGACTGCAAATTGCCCTTGCCTCATTCTGCTATGCTAGCCTTACTGAGCAGCAGTAACTGCTGGTCAGCAGATGTCAACATTCATCTCATTCAACTGGTGTCGCATGGCACTGTGCAGTACTGGCAAAGGTACCACAGAGTTTTAATAATGCTACAATGTCAAACTAATGTAGGGCTAACAAGCACACTTCTCGTTAGAAAAAAAAACAGTGCAGTGGTAATGTGATACTATCTACATAGATGCAGAGACACACTTAAGAACGTAAACTCAAACATAAAAATATTATGTTTAATACAACTTTTTTCATGTTATATATCATTTAGATAATTGAACTTAACACGTTTTAATTGGGCCAAATATGTAGCATTCACTTAACAATAGGACATATTTCACATTATGAAAAGTCTCAACAAATTTTGGTGTTGAGAGATGATGACAGATTCATGATCTAGAAGTGTAGGAGCTCACAGGTGATATAAATCTCAGGAAATCCCATACAGTTAAAAATGATACCGTATTGGCCCATATATAGAACAGCCCTGATTATGCGACAAACCCTGTTGTGAAATAGGAAATACGGTAATATGTAAAACTCACATAAGTGTACTGAATCACTGACTCACACTTTCTTCCGTCAGATTGTTCAAGTGGCCAAAATAATTTTCTCTGACACTCAGCAGTTTTCTGCTTGAGTTCATCATCAGCTGTAATTGTTGGCTGTTTGACAGATTTTCTCCCTGGTTCATTTCAGCAGTGAACACGTTGGAAGATACTGTGAACTGGTTTTCAGTTGTAATGAATTTGTTTCCTCCGTGGCAACAAACCACACTGCAGCAGCGTTCAGAAACTCCTGACATAAATACATGCGCTAGCCTGGCAACATTAAGGCTACAAGCAACTCATAATGCGATATCTGATGTAAACACGCAAATGTCTTGTCCTCAAATATACAACAACCCCACTTTTTCAAACCCAATTTCCAGAAAAATTCAGGCCAAGCATTAGCTGTTGTAGTTCCTTCAACTGGCTGACTAACTTTTCATTTCCGGGTGTCAGACTGGTAATGATTTTGGATCCATCTCAAAATTATGGCAGGAGGTGTTAATGGTTTCTGAGATCCGCGTTAAGAAGGAGGAGAAGAAAAGAGATGTGAGAATAAGATGCTGAGGATGAAGAAGAAGAAGAAGAAAAAGAGGAATACAGATTAACGCGGGCATGAACCCAGGCACCATGGACAGCGCATGATCTGATTACCCTGCGGATCAGTGTGAGCAGTACCATGGACAGCTCCTTTGTTGCAGCACGGAATGGGACCAGAGTGTTTCACCCTGGACGGCCTTGTTTTTTTGACCAATCAGCTGGTCAGAAAAAAGGCAAATCTACTTATATCCAGAGAGGCCGTATCACTAGAGGATAATAGTGTTCTGGTCTACAATTAGTTTTCTCCACACTCTCTCTGGCATTGCAGGGAGAGCCTGTTACTTTAACAGTTTTATTCTGGGTCTGATGTGGCCATGTTGTTGCTACTGAGTGTAGGCAACCAAGTTTTTCTACAGTGACAAATTCAATACTGATGTACAGTCTGCGTGAAGGAGGCAGCCTGAAAGCTTTATCTTCTTTAGACCCACAATATAACAAAAAGTGGTTGGTTATTGTTTTGTTTTTTTTACTTTTCAAAAAAATCAATTTTACTGCATTTACTACATCATTTTTCTTTCTCGGGCGCCTCAGCCTCACACCGTTTTACTTTTTACATTTGTACTGTGATAATATCACTGCGTCTGAAGTTTTGCACTCCCTAAGGCCACAGGGAAAGAGTTTTGTGGACTGGTGAAACTAAGGTTGGATTGTTGGAGAGGAACATGCAGCACTGCATAAGCTGCAATAAGGGAACTGCATACCAACATGAAAACTGCAGCTGCTTTTGCTGGACGGCTCAACATCATCGCGGGGGAAAATGAAAGTTCAAACAAAGAAAATCCACTTTTTGGATTCAGATCACAGACTTTAACCCAGTAGAGATGCTGTGCAATGACCTGAAGAGAGCTGCTCACATCCTAAGAATATGGCTGAGCTGAAGCAGCTCTATAAGAAAGAATGGACCAATGTCGCCGCTGAATATTGTGCAGCTCTGATCAGCAGCTACTGGAAGAGATGCTTTGAGGTTATTGCTGCCAAAGGAGGTTCAACCAGTTATTAAATCCAAGGGTTCACTTACTTTTTCCACCAGCACTGTGAAAGTTTAATGGGTGTGCTCCATAAAGACACAACAGATTACAACTGTACGTGTGTTATTATCTTAAGCACATTGTGTTTGTCACCACGTGATTTAGATAAAGATCAGATCATATTCCATGACCAATCAATGCAGACTGACTTTCTCTTGCCATTGTATATCTTGTGTCCAAACACTAGACAAATTAAAGATTGATGCAAATATAAAGAGACAAAATGCATGAACATTATAGGCTATGATAAGAAAACCATTAGAGATAACAAAAGAAACCACATCTACACTTCGAGTCTCCAACAAGAACATTAGTGATTTATTGTCAAGGAAAACATGATTTTTTCCCCCGTTAGAAATCATGATTATAACGGTCCACAAACCTGTGTATCGCACCATTAACGTGCACAGCTGGCAGCAACAGATTCTGGCAGTACTCTGGTCAGAGATCAGGGAGGAGTGTGTTGGGTGTCGGTGGTGCTGGTGGTGTGGGAGTGACTGATTAAGTCTGCTTTTGCTGACAGACTGATTACACTCTGGGAGGTGAACAGGCAGCAGTAATGCACCAGTATACCAGGGAGAGCGAGAGAGATAAAGAGAGATAGACTGGGAGAAAAGAGAGAGAGGGGGGGAGGGAGGGAGGGAGGGAGGGAAGGGTGCGCCAGACCATCCTTCATCCACCCGCACCCCCCTTCCTGCATCAGGGAGGAGGGCTATCCCAGCTTCCCATCCTCCAAGCATCGTGATCTCCTCTCTGCAGTATCTTCTCCTGCTGCCAGCTCCTGTAGGCTTGGCCATGACATACAACACTTGCAATGAAAGTCACTTTCCTCTGCTTACAAGTCTTGATTTTTCCTCTTTAATTACTGCTGCCAGGAGAGCTCCCGTAGATTTTAAGGAATTCAATAAGACAAGAAGTTTCTATGCACTCATTATTCGAGTCACGTTTAATCTTGATAACATCAAAGCATAGATTTTTATTGAGGTTCAATCAGGTGGGACCTTGTTTTTTCGCTCTCTAATGAACAATAATCCCAATTAGACACATATCAGTGTGACACTATTTGGTTTAGACGTTACTTTAGCTTTAGAAATCTCATCTGAAGTTGACTGGGATCGAGTGACAGAGAAGCTGATGAATTTTCCAATCTAATAAACTTTATTTCAATTATGTGTATGGGAAGATTACTGCTGTTATTTTAGTATTAAATTAGACTGAATATCATTCTACATTGTGCATGTGGAGATATGTTGGTAATGTTATTAAAAACAGCCATTCTCACATGTCTTCTGACAATGTGGAGTGATTTAAGACCCCAGGGATTCCCCTGTAAGAAGCTTGTAGTCTCGAGACTCCACTTTTAGGATCTTAATGCCTGGCAAGTAGCCTAAACTGGGGCTTCCACATGGGCATAGACCATTATCGTGTATTTATTCCTCTCCCGGTACTCTGCAGAACAATATACTTCTGAAATTATTAATTTATGACCCCTCATGCAGTGGAAAACAGACTCCACAGCATCACAGGCACAGAGATATACTGTAAGAAAGTCCCTGACTGAGATCAGCTGACACCAAAACTTAGAAAACCCTTAGCTTTTCCAATGGGATCCATCATTGATGACTGATTCCTTTATAGTCAGAGCAATATAATTTTTGTTTTATGATATAAAACTACAGGCTTGAAGATATCAATACTCCTGAAGGCTCCTTCCATCTATATTTAAGACATCCTTGACTTTATCTGTGCTTTACACAGTAATTTTGGAAACAATATTAGATTTTGAAATAATATAATAAAAGCCACACCTTTGCTATACCCAATTAACGCCCATGTATTCCAGTGAAGAGGAGAACAGGCTCAGCGTAAAAACAGAGACAGTAAGGCGGGAACAGCGGCTCCGATATCCCATATATGCCGCTATTTATGCGCAAAGTAAAGACGTACAGCCCGCGTCTCACCGATACAATACGGTGTTTCGATAAATATCTCCCCTCACCCCAACCGCCCGCCATCAACTCAACAACCCCGGTCACAGAGGCCATATAAATCAAACGACTACGGTAAGTGAGTAATAGGATCTCAGATCTCCAGAGATTTAACAAGCGGTTTCGTGCGGCTCCCCGACCGCCGCCTCTCCATCTCCGGCAGCCTTTTCAAAAAAAAAAAAAAAAAAAAAGCACCTGCCCGCCCGGGAGAAGCAGTATGAACCGGTTTCACGGCACGGTTACCTGAACTGAGGCCTCTCCCGTGGCAACGTGGTTCCCTCTCGAGTCCTCCTCCGGGGGTCCAGCCGGTCCGGCTCTCACTCTCCTGGGGCTGCTGGGATTCCTCACCACGCTCTCCCTGGTCCGCTGGCGGAGCTCCTCTCTCCTCTCCTCTCCTCACCTAAGCAGCGTCAAGCTGCCGCGGAGCAGACGGGAGGAGGGGGAGGGGGCAGGATGCTCTGTCCTCCTGATTTCAAAATAAAACAATTTATTTTTAAAAATGTAATGTTGGCAGATGAATACAAATTAATTTCTGCAGAAATATTAAATCGGCTATTATCAATATTTTTTTAATAATCACTTGTAGATAATTATAGGTCATTATTAGACAATGTGGAAACCTTATGCACTACCCTATACCAAGAGGATTAAGGTAGGGTAGATAATTATCAAAGGACTCTACTTCCCTTCAGTTTTATAGCGTCCTTTAACTCATTGCTTTGGTTCTGTTTCCCCTTACATAAATCTGAACCAGACCATTTCCCCAATCCTGATCAGTCATCTTTTGAGATGCTTAACCAGCCTTAACCCAATGATGGAGGAGGTCAAAATAAATCCATAACAGGTAAAAGTCCTACATTGAACATGTTACTTGGGTAAAAGTATGTAGCCCAAGTATAATCAGGAAAATGTACTTTCAGCAGCTGTCAAAAGCAAATTACTCAGTGCAGAGGAGCCTAAAGAGACAACATCAATGTGCGAACTCATCTTACTTCTGAGCTTTAAAACCGGCGCACAAAAGGAGATTATACATACACTGGCGGTATGAGAAGCTAAATGTCAAGCTAACTTAGCTTATGACGAGAGTAACGCGATAGTAAATCAAAGCAATTTTATCTTTATCAACAGACACCATGACCGTATGCAATGCTAGTGATTGATATTGATATAAACAGGTAGGAACAATGTCAAACTCTAAAAGATAGGTTAAAACCATATTTAAAATATAACGTCGTTAACGTCGAGGGCGACGTCATAATCGTTTCTCTGTATATGTGTTTCTCTCTGTAATAAATACGTAATACCTACCGAGCTAGCTAGTTGAGTAAATACAATAATATTACGAGTATCTTACTTTTTTGTGGTGAATTAAAACCGAAGTTCAACACTTGACGTCTTCCGAACAATTTGAGTCGCTCGAGAAAAAAACGAAAACGGACTTTCTGCGGCTGCGCGAGTAATTTTTGGAAAAGAGCCATCGTGATTGGCTGTCAGCAAAGCTGGGAAAGATGGAAATGGTGAGCCGTGATTGGTCCGCTGCAGTAAATTTTGGAAAAGGGCAAAAGTGATTGGCTGTGAGCAAAGATGGAGAAAGATGGAAATAAGGAGAGGTGTGTCGCTACCCGATCTGCGGACCGACCCGATTTGCTGAACGACCCGTTTGCGCATGCGGCCGCCATCTTGTATGGTAACTCCACTTGGACAAACTTAATTATACAACGGTAACTCCACTTGGATATCATGGTTACCATGGTTACTACCCGATAGCGTCTTTTAAAACACACACAAGTTTACACAGCGGATTTCTACAACAAAAACACAACAACTTCACACACGAAAACGAAGCATTTCACATATTACATCCATTTGAAATACTTCCTTTGTAACGGTGTATTCATTAACCACAGATTCCTTTTATTTCTGTGGTGATCACCATGTAATGTTAGTATCTTTTCACAATCAATGTCAATAAAGGGGGAGGGGGGGTATGAAGGAAAAGAGAGGAAAAATTGAGAAATTGAGAGAAATTAAGTGAACTGATAGTCATTAGTGTCTCTGCTGCCCATCATAAGTTCTTGGACACAGTTGACCAAACAAGACACTTAACGAGAGTATGGCATAGGAAGCTGCGGATCCAAAGGTCGCCGGTTCGGTTCCCGACTGGAACATGTTGCTACCCAAAATTACCAAGCATTGTAAATCTATCAAATATCACTTAATAACTGATACAAATTGGATGGGGATTTCGTGTGAATGCCATACAGCCAAATAGCAGTTCATTGTGTTGTTTAGTGTTTACATAATGTCAAATTTTTATTATTAATAATGAAATAATAACAAAACTTTATATAGCAATGTAAGAAATATTTGTAAAAATCACCACACCTAGACACATACGTTTTGCATTTACTTTTGGCTAGAATATATTTGATATTTATTTTTAAATTTCTGACCAATGAATACAATAAGTATTGAAAGTACTGCAACAATGTAATTCTGACTTATTAGTTTGCATGCTTTCATGCAATGTGGAACTGTTTGAAATTCTATTCTGTTCCTTTGTTGTATTTTCATTATATGCTAGTGTTTGAATAAGTGAAAGATACTTCTGTAGAAATATAGCAAATTTATTACAAATTTCACACCTTAATTCTCCCTCTCATACACACACACACACACACACACACACACACACACACACACACACACAAACACACCTATAATTATAGCACACATACTAAGAAATAAATTAGGTGCATAAAATAAAATAAATAAAATATAATAAATGAACTAAAAATAGAAGATAAATAAGGCTAAGAAACTATTTGAATAAGAGTAAAATATAACAAGACTTTTTTTTCTTTTAAAACTATTTACATTACATACACATAGAGACAAAGAATGTCACAAATCTATTTTTTATCTGCCCTTTTCCTCCGCATCTCCTCCATCCACTGGCATGTTGGCTTTTTGGGGACAGTATATGTCCATAATACTGATACTTCAGTGATGCCAGGGACACCTTCCTGTCGCAGCTGCTCCCGCTTGGCTTGCCGCAGCAAGGCAACATCTCCTCTGTCCCACTCAAAAATACAGCTGGACAGTTTGGCCATAAAGACAGGGTACAGAGGATGTGCGTCCTTTGTACATCCGGATGCCAGTCGGCGCATGAAGTGGTAGATGTCAAGCTTGACAACCAGGTCTGCTGTATCTGCGGATGAGGTCAGTTGCCATGATGTCCAAGGCAGGACCCTCTTGAGCAGTCAGGACACTGATAAGGATTTGGCCTTTCTCGTTGCTCACAGATGTAAGCCACAAGGCCGTCCCCTCAGCAATGCCTGATTGCTTCTTGGTGATCTGTAATGGCACAGAAAAGACAGTGAATGTTTAAACAATTTATTTAATTTATATGCGAGCGCTTGTATAATAGTACTATGTTTCATTTCTAAATTTCATATTTTACATGCATGTATTGCTAATGCTGTATTTTACACTACTTTTGTTTATAATGTAGTAATTTACGGTGTTAACAGTTAAAAATATTTACCTTCTTTGTAGAGTCCATTTTTAGAATACTGGGCGCCAAATCCAGCTGGTCCGAGACAGTCTTGCTGGTGGAAAGGTAAGTTGTTTTGCAATCAACTACACTGCACCAGAGAGTCTCTGTTATCATCAGGTAATACCTGTCGACATCCAGAACATGGCAGGCTCTCTTGTGGGCTCCGTAGCTTGCGAGCTGTTTTCCACACACAGGACAGGTCAGCCTGACCTTCCATAGGTGGTATGGCATCCACAAGAAAAGGCAGTGTGTGAAAAAGCGCTCTGGATCGGGGGCCTGGTGATAAATGAGGGCTGGCTCTGGTGGATCATACCACAGTTTTAGGTCAGTGCGCAGCCGCTGGTGCTTCCAGAGAGCTGCTGAGATCCATTTCTGATCTTGAGCTGGTATGGTCTTGATCAGCTTTGTGGGCAGCCAGCAAGGCTCTGACCCAGAAGTAGTCTCTCTACATCTTCAGCCAGTGGCAGAGTATCAGCTGCAGGCTGGGCTGAAGGACCAGCCACAGATGGAGCAGCAGAGGAGACACCAGCAGAGGCAGATGCAGAGGTCACAGGAGCGAGAGGAGCAGAGGAGGTACCAGAGGAGATACAGGAGGAGGCGGCAGATGACACTTCCTAATTTATAATTAAAAAAAAGTAAATATATAGACATGATTACAAGCCACTCATGAAGAATGCTTGTTCCAAGTTAAATATCAATGTGAAGAAAACAACTTAATTTAGTTTCTTACAGCTCTGGCAGTGGCCAGTGGAATGGAGGAAGTTGAGTCGGTTGAAGGCACAGGAGAGGGAGGAAGTGAAAGAGGAGAGACAGTCCGAACTAACATCCTGGGACTGCGGGCAGGGGACGGTGTCCTCCTTGCCATCGCACTTGTGACAGTGCTGGATGACTCAAGACGTTCCACTGACGGGCTGAGAGAATAAGAGCACAGTTTACAACATTATAATAAAAATAATCTATCATTATAAAGTATTACAGTAAATAGGACCAGATCATTTAACATATCTTTGCAGAATGAAAATCCCACTATAGTTACCCAGGCATGAAAAATAACAGTGCGTACATTGCAAAATCTAATTCAAACTGTGTCACTCTCCTTATATTACCTTAGTTGCATGCTTCCCAGCCAAACTCAGGTTTGGCTTTAAAGCGGCACCATGAGAGTCACCAAACCGTGGCTTTATAAACTAACAAAAAAAAGAAAAAGGTAACCTTAAGTGGAGTCCTGTAAATTTTGTATATTTAAATATATTAATTATATAAGTATCAGCACAAGTAAATCCTCATCACTTGCCGTCAAAGTCAAAATGGGCTTTTGAGGTGTCCGTCCAGGCGTTACGGTGGGTGACAAAGAAGATGTTGATGCAGGTGAGGGTCCTGGTTGTGTTGTCCCCAAAGATGACACAGGGACAGAGCTGGAAGGCTAGAGGTTGTAAGGACTGGTGTAAATCAAGGAACTCAAAACTAATGTGAACTTTGGACCTTAATTAACATGATTTTAAAAAGCAAATGTCCTCTTAAAAGTAAAAAAGGTGAAACGTTAAAAGTTTTCATTCATATACGGAAATATTGATTACGCTTTGGGCTACAATTTGACCCCTTTTAGCTTAAGTATTTCTTTACGTTTTGTAAAATTAACTTCGCCGAATTCACTATTACCAGTTCCCATTTTTTATGTACCATTGAAAGTACTGATAACTATCTATAAATTACTTTGCTATTGAAGGAAACCTAAACACATGACGATTCTCGGGCAAGTTTCGTAGTGAGAAGCAGCGTCTTCTTCTTTGATTTCTAAGCGGGTTTGTTCGCGACGGACAAGATATTGATAACGGTAAGTGTAAATCACACTGAATGTAAAAATATGTGTATCAAGTTTGTGTGCTCAGATTTTAGTTAATTATTCTGATTTTTGAAGCAAGCTACGACAATCAGGTGCTAAGTAGCTTACCTTAATTGCCGCTGCCAGAACACCTGTACTCACCTGTCCATTTAACCTCACACAGTATATGTTCCCTCCACTTCTCCCGCTCCCATTTTACAGTTTGAAACCCCCCAGGGCATGTGGCCTAACTTTTCCTAAGTATAAACAAACCTAATTAAACCTGCCCAATCAAAGAAATGGCAGTCCAATCTGCAAGTCCCCCCCCCATAAGTCTTATTTTGAAGGTACGAACAGGAAGTATTGTCTTTCTTAAGCCAATTCGTGAAAGTGGTCCTCGCTAGGAGGTGGGGGGGGGTGGGGGGG
>NW_019524783.1:102369-103186 GCF_002814215.2 Seriola lalandi dorsalis
GTGCTGCAAACTGAGCATGCGCCAAACTAACAGGCCTGCTATAATCCCCTTTGTCACAAATAACAAGAGGATGCAATATGTTGTAATTAAGAAAACTATCCACCTAATTACAGCTTTCCAGTTGTGTCAACACCTGTGAAGATATGTTTGAAAAATAAACACAGCAAGTTTTAATCTATATTTCTGTTTGAGAAATAAAATTATACAAATATCAGCAAAAATAATCATTGGCCAGAAGCTTTTGAATTCTAGACAAGAAACACTTTCTAGTCAAATACTGCATGAGAGAATTGATATAATTTGATGATATATTATGTTATTGACCTTTAAGATAACATGTGTGCACACAGTATATAGCCATGATCAAATAATAAGTCTTGTGATATTGAATATTTTTTATTGGCAACAAGGTCCAACCAAGCCGACGAAGAACTGGTTTAGTTTATTTTGAGTCAGTCTAACACACATGATCAAATGTGTATTGATCCGGTGCTGAATATAGTCCCCAATAAATGCACTATTTTCTCATAAGGTTTGCTAAAAAACTGCAGTGCCCAGCTGTTCTTTTTAAAAAAAGAAATTAAACTATATATTTGTGATCCATTTTTAGTGAGTTATGTCTTCATTAGGAACAAATGGGCTTGGTGCTGAGTGCCACAGACGGGGTAGGGAAGTCAGAAAGTGTGAAAGTGGTTTTGGTGTTTCTATCGGATTTATTGACAGTAGGAAAAATAAAGAATAATGCCAGCCTTATCCTTTAAGTTTGTCCTCTGCCTGCAAAAAACACCCATCCATTACTATACCACTTATCCTTTGT
>NW_019524783.1:103206-120469 GCF_002814215.2 Seriola lalandi dorsalis
CTGACATTGGGTGAGAGGCGGGGTACACCCTGGACAGGTCACCAGGGCTGACATATAGAGACAAACATCTGTTCATATTCACATTCACACTTATGGCTTGTGTTTGGGCAAGATGAAGCTAATTTTAGGTAAATGATCTTAAATTAAGATTAATAGAGATTCATTTTTAGTTGAACATTCATGTAGAAGAAGTGCATTTATTCACACTTGCTGATTCGTTCCTTCATTCCTTTGTCAAAGCAGCAGCTGGTGTAATGTTGCTCTGGCACCATCTATTGGTCAAACACTACTGTTTTAATACTGCTGTTGTCTCCATAAAGGGGAATACATACGAGAGTGGAACCTATTCTCACGTCAATGTGAACCTCACGACTGAGAAAGAAGCCCTGATGATGTTCAATAAGTCACTGTGGACATGCAGCTGAAGTTAGTTGAATTAGCCACACAGAAGTCAAGATGGCTGGGGACGGGGACTTCACTGAGGACTCCTGCTAGTCTCTGAGGGTGACGGCGGATGTGGTTACTGTTCACCTCTGAACCACCTGCTGGCAGAAATAAGAGCAGCATTCATTCAATTAGTGGGATAGAGAACTAAATCTTTAATTTTATCTCACCTGTTTAGCATTCGAAACAAGTATATAAACATTTAACAAAAGGTTCATAACACACTATAATGTAGTTGTAAGTAGATATAAGTGTTTATTAATGTATTTGTCAACAGCTATGACTCGTCCTGCGGACACCCAGAGGTGGAGGCTGCTGGTTAAACATAATGAATGACAATGTGAACAGTGATACCTTATCAGATATGTTTTTCTACTGCACTGGTTGTTCTTCAGGAACTTACACTGTAGATAAAGACCCATGCATTGTGTGCAGTTGTTTAGATATCAAATTAAAAAGATTACATCAAAATTAAAAAAAAAAGAACTAAAGAATCAGTTCAATGCTTCAGTACAAATAACAGCCAAACCCAAAGCTACTCAACTTGGATGGGAAACTTTTATAAACCGCAACTGTGTAGTATATTTTCAGGATGTCCTCACTGCACAGACTTTCAGTGGATTTGTAGACTTATTTTAGCCACTCAGACTTCTTCTGAAGTCCTTTGTTCTGAATACAAAGCCTCACAACAATGCTTTTGATTTATTAATTGATCTACATTCGTTTCTCTGCAGGGTGACGATGGAAATAAACTCCAAGCTGTTAGTGTTCATGTTAATTTTTCTTTTCTGCTACATCGCTGTGATTTGTCATCTTTTGCTCTAGTTGTTGTTCCTCTGTTGCAGCCAAACAGATCCTGTCTTCTCAGTGACCCATCACCTCTGTCTAGTTCTCGGGCATATCTTGTTTTTATACTCGTACTGTTCTTACACTGCGGGCCCCATTTCTTGCCTCTCAGCAGCTGCCAGATAACCAGCGGAGACTCAAGGAGTTGAAAAGATAATTTCTGCGGTAGGCTATCTGTTCTGCCTGTTTCAAGTCTTTATGCTAAGCTAAGCTAAATGGGAGCTGGCTGCAGCTTCTTAATTACTGTACACACATGAAAGTCGTGTGGATCCTCTTGTCTAACTCAGCAAAAGAAATTTCCTAAAATGTGTGAACTATTCCTTTTAGTGTAAATTTGGTGGAGGTTCCCTTTAAAACATTTCCTGAAAGCTCAAACTATCATTATTCTGAGGATATAATTAATTGTTTGCCTGAACGAGGATGAATGACAAGCCAGCATGTAGTTTTATAATAAGGTGCTGTTTATTTAATCATTTCATTATTCACATCTCATGGTACACTTTCTGATAGTTTTGAATTGTAGTATTTACTGTGTGTAATACTGACCTCAGCCTCTTCTCCCAGGCTTCCTGCAGAAAAAGGGCTTTCGCAAACATGAGCTGAGCTCCCATTTTAACTCCATCGCCACCTCTGTCCCTGGGTACATCTGGTGGAGGGAAATGGACTCTGGATTATAGCATTATGCTAATTTTTTCCCACCTTGTCCTTTTTTCTATTTTTTTACCCATGGACAGAGGCGTGACGTGGTTCAGAGTCGGCTCTACATTGCTGTCTGGTTCAGTCCTGCAAACTGTGAAGTGCTTATCTGAATGTCCGGATTAAGTGCTTGATCACTTTAACTATGACTGCAGGGAGTCACGACAGCATCAGGGCCCCCGCGATACACCAACTCGCTGGATTAAAGCAGCGTCGCCTTTGAGTGAAGAGGGCTGTGTTTTGTTCAAGGTTCAGGCGGTCTGGGTTTGACGTGGGTTAAAACTGGACTGCAGATATTTTGAGATCCAAAGTTCCTCATCTTTTCCTGTCAGCATGCCTTCAGACTTGCACAAGCATCGAGCAGGAGTGTTGTAGTAGCTACCCAGATGACACACCATGGCATCAAAAACAGACCACGAACAATTAACAGTCTCATCTGGACAGCAAAGGAAACTCCCTCCAACTAAAAACAGTTACAACCACTTGGTGCAGACTCCCACTCCAACTTTCGCATTCTTCTTTTTTTCTTTGTACAACTTTAAGGCAGGAAGTTCCACTTTTTTTTAAATAGGTCTCAGTCTTAAATTCATGCCTCCCTGCACAAGTTTGGATTGTTTTTTGTTTTTTTTGTTTGTTTTTTTTTTTTTAAATAGAGGACGGGGAGCCTGGAAGTACTCTAGTGTCCATCAGGCCTGATCCACGGAAACCAAAGTCAACACAAGTCATCCTAATGTGTTGTGCTATGCCATGTAGATGAAGGTGTTTATATCGGTCTCATCCCGCTTTATGTACTTGTGATCTATCAGCCACTCGATCTGCTCCTTGATCATCTTCTTCTGTGGTAAAAACATGTTCTTTAGGATCTCTACCAGCTCCGTCTGCAGCTGGGCGTTGTTGATGCGCTTCCTCATCTTCATGATCTGGATTATGGCCTCCTGGACATGGGAAACACAGAGAAGTGTGGGTCACAGAGTGCCTTGTAAAAAGCTTGTGACTTTATACAAACAGAGCAAAAGACGTCTGCTCAAAGTCCACGATGGGAAATGGAAGATGAGAACATTTATTCACAGTAGGTGTTGTTACCTAACAGAGGAGAGACCAGCAGCAACTTGACCTGCATGCTGCGAGCTCATCTCCTTACCTGTGTTCTTAGTATCCTGAGCTGGACGATGCCCTCGTTCTCCTCCTCTCTCATTCGCTCCGTGGTGAGCTGCAGCCGACCAATCAGGTTAATCTTCCCCCTTTTCTGAACCTTTGAGTTTTTTCTGTAAAGTTAAATGAAAAATAAAAACCAATGTCCTGCATCAATGAACAGCTGCATAGTTTTTAAATTAGAGGTTAAAAGGACAGGAAACTTGATTTAGACTCTGCTTCTTCCATATCTGCAGTATAAGTAGATATACAGTACTGTGAAAAAGTTTTAGTCACTTCAGATATTTAGATTCTTATCGATCACATAAAACCATCGGGCAACAAGTCTGAACATACAGCCAGAGTCATAAACAACTATCCTCAGAGACCAGAAGAACAAGGAGTCCTGCAGCAGATGGTCTGGCCCTCAGAGCCCTGGTCTCAACATCATGGAGTCAGTCTGGGATCACATGAGGAGAAAACCTGAGTCCACAGAAGAACTGAGGCAACTTCTCCAAGATGCTTGGAACCACCTACCTGCCAATTACCTGAGAAACTGTGCACATGTGTATCTAAGAGAACTGGTGCTGTTTTTTAAATTCAAAGGCTTGTCACAGATAATACTGATTTGATTTAGGTTTGTTGCACAAAAGCCATTTGTAAGCACTGCAGATACATTTGCAAGTCCTAGAATTGCATTACGTGGGTTGTAAGTATGCCATTTGTTTTGATAAGCTCCATTTGTTAAATTTAACATAAAAGGAAATGGTCTCGTGCAAGTTTGCATGTTGCAATTTTTAAGAAGGGGGTGGGGGGGTTCACCAAGTTCAACCCAACAAGATACTAAATGAAAAGCATCTATGGGCAACATGCGAAGACGCCTCCGCTTAATTGTTTACCAGTTTGTTTTCGTATCTTCTTTTTGGAAGAAATTTTCACTAATAAGCACATTGGAATTTTTATGGCAAAAAAACTGATTTGTCGTTAAACTGTTCACTTTACACTGAAGTCAGGAAAGTTTCATTTTTTGAACACTAATCAGTCTAATGACTGTCAATCCCACATCAGAGGAAACACCCTGGTAAAAGCTGGTTTCATTCCCTGTGACTAAATTTCCCAACTGGTTAATCTCAGCATTCAAACCAGGATATACAAATATGTGAAGAACAGAGAGGCGTGTTGAACATACTGACATGAACATAATGTTCCTTACATGAGAGAAAACTCCTGGTTGACGTAGAATAGTGTTCCTTCTGCAAAGTCTTTAGGTGAAGACACCACCGGGTCGTACGACAACACCTGCCGCTTCAGCTTGGGAAACGCCACCAGAGACTGGGAGGATGAAAAAGGTAGTAGAAAAGGTAGAAAAGTCACTCCAATAGCAAAACAACCTCGACTGTAAAACTTGCTGATCACCTTGGCAAATGAACAGTTTTTATCTTCATCATTTGTCTTGCAACATCTATCTACCCCACCCAACGTCTTCCTTTACCCAGAGAGTGCGCCGCAGCTCTGCGTCCGGCAGCTCAGTGGCGAGCTTGAGGTTTTCAAAGCTGATCCTCTCCCTGGGCCTCTGGTTCCAGGCAAACAGCACAGCCAGCTGAAAGGTGGTCACCTCCAGATCATACTGGCCCACCTCATTCTTAAAGGTTATCTGGAGAAATGAGGGATGTTATATTTAGTATATGTATATCTATCCAGGAGGCAGACAAGGCTTCCTCTAAGTACGAACAGTAGGTGTGTGTGTGTGTGCTTTTCTGTGCAGATGTGTTGCACTCACAATGCCGTTGGACATGAGGTGATGCCAGTGAAGCTTCCTGCCACTGTGGTTCTTCTTATAGAAGTCCTCTACCTCTGGTATCAAGTCCTCCAGCTCTGTAGGAAGAGAGACGAAAACCTTCTCGCTGCTCCTCGACCAAGCTCCAGCATTCAGGATCTTTATGTTGACAGAGTCGGCTGCAGGGGAACACACAGGGACATCCTAGTTTTTATCTTGTACAGACTTACAGCCTTGGAGTACACAGGCTGACACAGGCTGTGATTATTACAAGGATTTAAAACCAGCATTAAAGTTTTGTCATTACTTTGTGTGGAACTGCGAGTAGTGTTGAATTAAAGGAATAGTTCAGCATTTAGGGAGATATGGTTTCTATTTTGCTCTCTGTGTAACAGTCCAAAGATATTTAGTTTACAGTATAAAACTGAGAAAACCCTCATATTTGAAGTTTGAATTAATTAATTCGAATATTTGATAAATGACTTAAACAATCGATTATCAAAACTACTGACAATTGTCAATTTACATTCTTAACATTCTTTCTTTTTAAAAATGCACGAAAAGTGCAAAATAAAATCAAACTATTCCTTTAACAATCAACAGATTATTTAGTTCAGTTATTCCGAATTAGTCAAAGATAATTTTGATCATCATTTAAGTCATAAATATTCACTGGTTGCAGCTGCTCAGGCTTGTGTTGTGTGAGTGAGATGCACCAATCACTGCCTGTCTCCAGTTGTACCTCTTACCTGGTAAAGCCAGCTTGTTGTGTTTATGCATTTCTTTGAACGACTGGTTGAGGTCCTCTGACACCTTGATGTCTTGAAACATCCTGGCCAGCTTGTTGACATAGTCAGCTGGCATTCCTACTTCCTGTTAGCATAAATGACACAACAGTTAACAGTTATGTGAAAAACAGGAAATGTTGGTACCACACACACACACACACACACACACACACACACGGGTCCCTACCCTGAGCCACTCCACCATGTTCTCCTCTATCTCACTGTCCGCTGAGATGTCCAGGATGAGCCGACGGGTCAGGTGGGCTTTGTGGTAGCGCATGAACACGTCTTTGTTCTGGACGTACTTCAGCACTAACAGCTGTAAAAGAGCACACAGATGTTTGCTGAAAAAAAACTTTTGTTTTTTTTTGTTAAATGCTCATTTTTTGTGGCTGTGCTTCAACCAGATCTGGCAGCTTTGTGAGTTTCTGCCACAAAGTCAGATGTCTGATAAGATTTTTGAATTAAATTCTGAGAAAACTGAAATCTTATTTGGCTCTGACAATCTTTATACATAACTGCAAGGGCAAATGAATACAGGGTTAATAATCACGATACAACAAAAAAAGGACTCCCTGATACATACCACTTCCTTGAGCTTGGCCTCAATCTCTTCAGAGGTGAGCTTCTTGCTCAGCGGGGTCTTCCTCAAGAGCATGTCACAGTAGTTGGCCAGCAGCTCTGGACATTTAGATTCTGGTTGAGTTTTCAGACCTACCCTGTAAACACAGGCACAAAAAGAAGAGTGTAGTCAGACATCTTTTCCTTCATCATTCAAATCAAAAGCTGGATCTCACACAGGGAGCGTTCTCTTACCCTTTCTGCTTCAAAGGAAGTTCTAATTTAAATATAGTGGCGTCATTCACAACAGCTTTGTACGCCTGTAAAGGGGTTTGAAAAATAGTTGAGAACATATTCTGACAGGTGCATCCTATAGTCACACTGTACTGTTTATGGACAAGGTGGTAAAAGTTGAGCTCACTTTGTCTCTGGCTGTCAGGAAGCGTGGGTCGTCCTGAAAGGCCTCTTTCACCAGGCGACTGAAGCGGTTAAACAAGGTGAGCAGCTGCTCCACATATTTCTCTGAGTCCTGCAACAAAAAACAGGTTTAGAAACAAAGTAATGTGAGTGTCAAAGTTCATTCTTAATTTTAGAAGTAGTATTTTGACAAGCTCTCAACTTCACGTCACATTGAATTTTCGTTATCTTATAAACAAGTTATATAATTAAAGAATAGTTAACACTGATGGATACTTGGTGAAATGGCTAAAAGCAACTGATAAACAGCAAAAACAGATATCTTAAAGTAACAGTTGAAATAGTTTGCTTAAAGTAATGAGTAAATAATTAGTAGATAATTGAAAAGTAATGGATAAACAATTAAAAAAACTTGGCTAAATGTGAGTTTAATGCTGTAGGTATGTCTGACAAAAAGGTGGGAAGCACCTGGCTAAACAGTTGGCTTGTTTACAGCCCATCTGATCATCCTTGTGCTTGTGTTTCTTGCCCTGTTGCACTTTACTGTAGTAATGACCCCGTATTCCCAGATGTCAGTAATTACTTTGGTGAGAACAGCGTTATCACAGCTGATAGAGAAGACGACCAAATCCCCGAAAGTAACACAAAGTCTCAATAAACTGGAATCAACATTTAACATCGACATTCAACTCCATTTAACGGCTGTTAATTTCCCAACCTCATCAGTACGTGTGTGTGTGTGTGTGTGTGTGTGTGTGTGTGTGTGTGTGTGTGTGTGTGTGTGTGTGTGTGTGAGCGTGACACCCACAGAGGTGATTGTCTCTGCTGAAGCCACCATATCAGCCAGGCCAGCGCTCATGATGTGCTCCTCCAGGTCCTTCAGCATGGGCTCGATGCCGCTGGGCACTTTGTCCATCAGAGAGAACATCAGGTGCAGCTCTGTGGGGGAGGAAAGATTATTATGAAAACAATTACACAGACACTAAAGAGACTAAAGTGAAATTCATGTTTTTTATATTCCATTGATTAAATAAAATATAAATTCATGGATATTAAATAATAGGAATATCCATTAGCCAAAACCCTACACAGGTAATTCACCACTAGTGTTACCAGGTTTGTCTCACAGTGTAGAAATAGAAGTATAAGAAGCATTTAAATGCTGAGCTTTTATTTAGCAGCTGCATTATAAAACTAGCAGAGGATGGGCTACTTTAAAATCCATTACTGTGGGTGCTCTTTGTCCACTTGTTAAATTAAACTGTAAGAGGACCTGGACACACATGTACACATACACACACAAATGCATTAACAAATAATGATGGGTGGTTAATGCAGCACAGAGACCGAGCCTCAATTATAAATTATAAAAAAGTTCTTCAGTTTATACTTCAAATGTAATCTTAAGATAATTCATTATTGTAGTTTACAATTGAATCCTGAATAATGTCTAGAACCAAAATGTTTCATAAGCTCATTTCCAAGTCCAAGTAGATTTTAAGATCCTGTGAATCTAAACTGAACTGCAATTTGAGTTTAGAAGGAAAGTGGACAGAGGTTTGACAAATAGCTAATATGGCACGATTCCAGCATCTAGAGAAATGAAACCTCAACACTGTTTTGGTAAGACAGACATGTGCTCCAAAAACTGGTAAGAACCAAAAAGCTGGCACGATATCTCTGTTCAGATGTAATCTTATAAACTTAAACTTTATTTTGATCACATAGTTCCTGATTTAAATACAAACTTTTGCCAATTTTAGACTGTATTTTATTTAAGCAGAGGTTTTGTGCGACTGCTTGTGTTTAGACGACACTTGACAACTTTGGCTTCTTTCGATGGACCAAATATTCTAAAAGTAAGGTATCAGGTACATGTTGAGGTATGTGCTGCTCCAACTGCTAGCTGATAAACGTGGGGAAAAAAATCAGCTGTCAAACTACAATAACTGACTAATCATCGCACATGTTCTTAAGAGGTGGAAACACACATGGATGTTCTACAGGATGCTGGACAAGAAGGTTTGGTCAGGGCTATTTCCTGGTGCAAACCTGAGCTGGCTGAGCCTTTGGTGGGAGCAGTCCTGCCGTACTCACTCTCTGTCTCATTTCGTTTAATCATGCCTGGACACTCAGCTAAGATGGTCTCCTTGAATGATGTTACCAGCGCATTGACGCAGCACTCCATTAACTAGGAAGAAAAACGGAGAGGAAACAATTCAGGAGAAATGGATGAGGGACACAGTATGTGCAGTATAATAATAAAAAACAGACATTGTTATTTAAGGAAATAGTTCAACTTATTTTTTTTCCTGAGAGTGAGATGAGAAGAGTGAAGAAGAGAAAATATGGGTAGATAAATATTTATATATTCACTGTATGTGGAGCCCTGCATAAAAAAAAAAAGAATATAAGCTTTAAAAATAAAATTGAAAAATAAGCAAATAAAAATGTAAAGACTGAAGAAGTCAATGTGTAAAATGTAAAACCCAAAAACAGCGGGTTTGCAGTTTGTAAGAAATGGTGTACACCCTTTTTTTATGGATCAAAAGTAGACTTTTCAAAATAAGATGCAGCATACTGATGTGTAATACTCACTGCTTGTACAGAGTTACAGTCACGTCTCGTCTCCAGGTATCGAAGTGCACGTTTCTCTTCTTCTCTCAGCTTTGAATCAGCCTGGTGAAAATTCACACACATTTACAATATTTATTACATTTACAGACATTTAATGCACATAAAATACTCAAACATATATCTCATAAAACACTTTGTTTTCTGTTGTGAAAAACAGACTAACAACTGATCAACTTCATACAAACAGTGTTCAAGCTTTGACCAAACTGTGACCGTTTCTCAGCAGAAAATTAACATTAATGGTCCCTGCTGTGTTTAAACAGACAAAGTGCATGAACGTTGTTTGAGTTAGAAAGGTTGCAAGGATCATCAAAACAGGGAGTGGAAGCCTCAAGTCTCAGGTTTCTGCTTCATGTTGTAAGATGTAACCGTAGGACAGCAGTTTACTTAAGTGAACTGTAGATGGTTGCGCTTCAGCTTGAGCAGAGAGCGAGATGGAAACCTGAGTGTATGAGAGTGCAGTGATTACGAAACGGTTTTAACAGGGAGCAGATATCAACCCTTGTATATTATCTACTCACGACTAGCAGATAATCATTATAAAAATGTATTTATGTCTCATCATCATCTCTTTGTTTTACCCATTTTTGGACAGAGATTGGCTTGAAAAGAAAGTTAATCAGCAGTGGCAGATACATATTTAATGAAACAGGCAGAAAACAGTGCGTCTATCGAGGATCCTATCACTCATAGTGAGAAATAAGTTCTCCTGGCCTCAAAATACATCTATGACTCATACTCACATATTTCATGTAGTTTTGGACCCCATTTTGCTGGAGGTAGGCGGGTGCCTGTGTCCTGTAGAACCTCTCAGTAGAATCCATGTACGCCTTCTCAAAGTTGTCCCTGTAGATCTGCAGCTTGTCATCGGGGTTGGAGCACAGGTTCACTGCACAGGGGACAAAGTAAAGCGCAACCGCAGAAAAGATATGGAGAGGTCAACAAGTGTCTGGGTCAGGAAAAAGTTTACAGGACAGTTTACAAGATTACAGGGGTAGAAGATGCATTTATTGTGACTCTGTTGCAACCAGAGGTCTGATTCTGGACAAAGATTTTGATTCACACAAAAAAATAAAAACTGAATGCACTCATGGACCTATGAGCCTCTCTGGGTTAATATACTGGAACAATAAGGTGACCTGTGTTGCTGACTCTCACCGTAGGACTCTCGCACTCCAATGACCAGCTGGGAGTCAAATGCCTCTCCCAGCCTCTCAGCGTGGACGAGCTTCATGGCGCTGTCCTGTAGCCGGTTTTTAATGTTGGAGAAGATGGACTCGTTCCACGTGTCCAGCATCAGCTGCACAGTGAGTGATGTAGTATTACTCACAGAATGATGTCAATGTATACAGATGACACACATGTATTAACTCTTTGATTGCCCACTCCTGCTCCTCCTCACCTTGCGGACGATGCTGTCCTCCACGTTGGACTTCTTGTTGCTTCCTTGCTTGCCCATCAGAGTAATCTCCAGCTGGCAGAAAGGCTTGGGCAGGATGTCACACTGTGTGAAGAATTTCCTCCACTCCACTATGTAGGCTTTCAGCAGCGCTGTGTCATCCTGGTGACTCAACACCCGCTTAGAAAGAGTGGGAAACATAGGACAAGGTTGATTACCATCTGCAGAATATAACTGATATTTAGCAGGTAGAAAATTAACAAACAACAAAATCAGTTACTTATTTGCTTTGTAATTACAGGGTGTGAAAGTATGACAGTAGATTTTGACTCAGTTTTCTAATAATCAATCAACAGAACATGTTAAGTTTTGGTATCACAATCTAAGGTCAAGATTTAACGTGAGATCTTCCCTGAGCTGAAATTGAACGGTTATATTTTCAACAATCACAGGTTGTGAAAAGAAAAGAAACAACAACAGACTCCAAACTGAACAGATTAGTAAACTGCACAATTTAGGGACAATCTTAAAGTCTTCCAGAATATGCATCAAGCATTCAGTATAAAAGCTGGGAGTTGTTTAAAATAAATAAATAGGTTTTAAGTACTGTAATGCAGCATTTAATTGTCATAAATGCTAAAAAAAAAAAAAACTGATTGATAAATGATGCCAGAAATATAGTGGAAGAGATTCTGTAATATCCCATGTGCTTTACTTAGTAGATTAAACACAAGAGTCACAGGATTTGTGCCTTTGTGAAATCCCCCCTTGATCAATCTGTTCACTCCATTTATAAATTAATTCAAACACATTTCAACATCAATTTCTTTTTCTACCACATGATCCTCAAGGAATTCTGTAGAAATGCATCAAAAAAGCAACAAATAAATTATTTTCTCCACCGATAGTAGCCTCAATAGACAGAATGCAAAGCCATGAAATGTATTTTTTCATTAAAGGCTGTGTAACAAGCTATTCATTGTTTGCAAACTTGCTAGACGGTTATATATATATATATGTATATATATATATATGTGTGTGTGTGTGTGTGTGTGTGTGTGTGTGTGTGTGTGTGTATGCTGGAATGGATCTGTCTAAGTGCTAATTAAAACACTACCAGGATGTAAATGAAGTGGACTAATGGGCGAATGAGAGACCAACAAGAATGTAGTTTAGACATGATGCCGGAACAAAAACCCCAGTATGGTCCTAGTCTTACTGCTTGTGCTTGTTTGATGAAATCTAGGATGTCCTCTTTGAGGGCCTGGTGTATCTTAGCGGGACCTTTGTCATCCCACAGGCATACAGCATGGACGTCTCTGTGGAGACAAAGAGGAGACACGATGTTACCTGTCCCTGTTTTACTGGGTATCGGAGCCAAAGCTGAGAGCAGATGCATTCGAGAATAGGTGAACTTACGAGAACAGGTCAAACCACTGTTGTTTGGTGACGGACTCCTGCCGCAGGAGCTTCAGTACTATGGGACGCATCAGGTCCCATTTATCCTCAAACTGAAGGGAGCCTTTGTTCTGGGAACACACAGGAGGAAGTGAACTACATGAATCAAACTGTTGATGACCTTTACAGGAGCTGGGACTTGTTCATTAAACATGTGAAACACTGACAACACTAGATCAAAACAAATTATGTTTTAATTACAATTTAACATTACACATTGATATTTCTGCTGCTCTCAGGTTATTTGCCTAAACAGTGAGTGTCACTTAAATAACATAATCACAAAAACAAAACAAAAGAACAAAAGTAACAAAAATAGCATTTTGTATTTAGAGAGCTAAAATAAATTCATTCTCTCTGGTAGACTTTCATGGAGTAGTCCAGTGGTTAGCTGAGCTTTTGTGTACAGGATTTATCTTAACTTACTGATTAATGTGTTCATTACTATTCTAACTTTCATTTAGGGCTTCACCAATCTGCTGATTAATGTCTAAATTAATCATTTAGTCTTTAAAACATGAGACACAAAACAAACAAATAAATCTCTTGTTTTGTCCAGCCAAAAGATGTTTAATTTACTAGAGCATAAGACTAGTAAAAACAGAAAACCCTCCAATCTGAGAAGCTGGAACCATCAAATGTTTGTCATTTTTGCTTGAATGATTAAAAGGTTAATCATTTATCAAAATAGCTGCCAATAAATGTTCTGTCAATAAATTAATCAATTCATCAGCTAATTGTTGCAACTTGACTGTGGTACTCTGTGTACATTAGATTTCTCCCAAGTGGTCTGAGAGTGCAGTATATGTTTGTGGTGGTGGAACATTATTCCAGACTTTTAATTATTGATTGATTGGACTCTGTCTGGTGAAGAGTCCTCCAGTGATTCAGTATTGCACTTCCAAAAAATAAGGGACTCACCAGAGACCAAATAAGCCAAAACTGATGCAGCAGAAACTGAGACATTCTGACTTTGTGTCATTAGTATGAGCCAAGCTCCAAAAACAATGGATCCTATATTTCCTATAATGTAAACCAACCAATTAAATGAATAAATTTGCTCGGTGGCCTTGAAAACAAAAAATAACTTACAGTTAACTTGCAGTTGGATTAATGTCTGAAGCACAAATTAGTATGTTAGGTATAGAATAAGTATGTTGATTTCTAGTATACTAAGAACCAAAACAGTATATAGTACATTTAGTAACTGTACATAATATATACAGCTGGTTTGTATTTAAAATTGGGACACAACCAATGTCTTTCAAAGGCTTTCTGTTATGATTTTGTAGTCCCCTGGCCCAAGCTGATATAATCTTTATGCCATCATCATCATTTTACAGACGTGACAAAGCTCTCGTCCAGTGCCACAGAGGAATACATTGTGCAACTATTTTCACAGGCTAACTGGTACCCCCATGACCTTTTTGAGCAATTTGTGCCGGTTCCTGTTTTAATGCACTGGATATCTGCTGAATTTGAGTGTTGTGGATATGGATAACAGAAGTTAGCAGACTGCAGTGTAAATACACACGACCAGTCTTAACCAATTAGTTGAGCGTTTTATTTCTTTTAAGAATAAGACACATTTATAACCTTTGTTATTTTAGGGTTGTATGCGAGGGCAGCTGCCATTTTCCCATGAGCCCATGAGTTCAGAGTGCTAACTAAGACATAGCAGCTCATGTTAATGTAAACTGTTTTGGCAAAGAAATACTGCTATTACACAAATGTATGTTACAAATATATGCACTTGCAGTAAACAGTGACCCGTTTCATTCATGGTTGGATTCTATTGTTATTGCTGTTTTTTCCTTTTAAGTCAGCACGACATATCTATTATACTGCTAGTATTATTACAAGATTAAGTTTATCATGGAAAGGGATAAGGGAAAGGGACTAAATATTTTAATTAAGAGGGGCTGAACTGGTAGATCATGCTAAACTAGATGTGAAAATTAATCATAGGAACATGAAAGTAACTGGATGTGTGTGATTGTCCTCATGTTGGTACAATGCAAGGGATAACAGAGTAGAGGTGGGGATAGCTAATATGCATGTTTTGGCAATGCTGCCTGCCCAGCATATACAGCTGCTATTGCTCCTTGTTTTGACTGCAGTGTCATTTCCCTATAACCGGTCCACTGCTGTAGTGTGTGACTTCTGGCTGGTGTGTCACCTCTCCTGCGTCTATGATTGACTTAGTGAATTACTGAAATAGCAGCAGAGGATTAAGGTTCACTCAATGCATAGAAAATACTACTACGACAGTTGCTTTAGGCTGCCTTTAGCATGTCTTTCAAGGGGCTGGTCAGCTACAGCCTCCTTTGCCACTGACTGACAGATGATATGAGATCTGTAGCTAGCGCATACACGGATTAAAGATATATTCTAGCACAGTTTGAGCTAACGATATGTCTCCCATCCGTTCACAATCTCGTTGTCTCTCCGTCTCCCCCGTCCCTTCCTCTTCCCTTCGCATTTAGCTGTGTTGTAGCTATTCTATGTAGCTAAAATCACTGATATGCACTTAGCTAATGTTAGCCAGATGTAACTTAACTGCTCCCTGCTGAAGTCAACACTGACAGCACAGCCGCGCACAGGTGCAGTGTGCTGCTCGTAAAGGTTAGAGCTAAACGCCGATATTACAGTACAAAAGTGACAAGCACTCCGGCGACCGTTAAAAACAAATAATTGAATTGAAGTGGGTCCTACCTTTAGCAAATTAGACGTCGCCATGTTCCCTCAACTTATCCTCTCGTAAAGTCTCGCGAGAGGTAGTCGACGGGTGAAGATGAACCTTATCACATCACTGACTAAGGACTTGAGTTAATTATAAAGAAAACGTAGTCGTAAATCAATCATTTAACTTAATACTATTGTGTTAATTCACATATATTCTTGTTTACCTCAAGCTCCTTTTATGAATTAAGTTGTAACTTTCAATCATTTGTCTACGTTTAATATTTTTATTTCATCTTGACAGAATTGACACATGATTGTATATTGAGTAAAAACACATGACGTTTTCTACAGACAATAAATCATAATGCCAGGTCTCTGCAGAGCTAATTCAACTCTTTACCTCATAGTCTATCTTTGAATGACCTTTAGTCCACTTTCAGCTCTATCTTGTAAAGTCTAGAGAGGGAGCGTAACAGGCAAACTGTACCTGCACCCCATACACTGGGTGCAAATCTGGAGGCAAGAAAGCTGTATTTGTGCAGCTTCAAGGACGGTTATTGTTTCATGCAATCAGTGTGATATTTGTTATCATTCTTTCTCTGTCTGACAGGCATTTCTCACACAAACGAGGGATTCTAACCTTCATACAAGGATAACAACTGCGGTTTTGGAAAAACAATAAAAATCATTAAGGTTGATATGGAAGCGAATAATGTTTGGAGAAATGAAACGTTACTTGATGATTCAATAAAGGTTTTGAGACAGATTTGCTGGCGACAGGACAAAACAAATTTTAATTAATAGGTTCTCATCATTAAAGGCATGATTCATCTTTTAGCCCTAAATATAACCAATGATGGATGAAGGACTTTACTGCTTAGAGGATACTTTATCCAAGTAGAGAAATATCACAGTTTAAAAGTACTCGATTACAAGTCCTGCATTCAAAATTTATTTAAGAAAAAGTATTAGCAGCAAAATATACTTAAAGAATGAAAAGTTCAAGTACACATTATTCTGAATAGTCCATTTCAGGGTTATATAATTATATCATTGCATTATTATTACTGATGCTTTAACATGAAAGTAGCATTTAAATGTTGCAGAAGATGTGCAGAGAGAGAGAGAGAAGGTGGGAGTTGAACCATGGTGCTTAGGGCTCAGGTCCATGTGGTATACAAACAAACAATATTGTTTTGTGTCTCTTATAAGTTTGTGTCTCTTTTTGGTAGTTTTGTGTCTCATTTTGCATGACTTGCATCTCTTTGTGATGCTTACATACTTTAGTTATGGAACATTTTAAGTTGCAGGAATTTTGTGCAGTGTTTTACAGTGTGGTATTAGCACCTTTACTGAGGTGAAAGATCTGAATACTTCCTCCATCACTGATCAACAATATGATAACTAACACTTGTCTTTGTAGTGTATGTAATGGAGTAAAAAAAATGGAGTATGACATTGGAAATACTCAAGTAAAGCACCTTTAAAAACTCAACAGGAGTTATTCCCTCTTTACTCTCATCAGCATCAGATCAAGTTTGACTGCACGGTATTGACGTCACGAAGCTTTTCCTCAACCAATCAGAGCCCAGGAGGCGGTGCTAAGTAACACGAGGCTAGATTGATCTTCTCTTGGGAAAGAAGAATCTCCTCGTGGATGTCAGTGGTGACATTTTGGCAAACATGAAAATTAAACACATCTGGAGAGTTTCAGCACATCTGTCATGACTGAAGAAGAAAACGTATGTACACATAGATTTGTTTTGTTCCTTCATATTAGCATTTTATTCAGCTATTGGTAGTTTAGGGAAGCCCATTCAATGACGCTGTCACTCGCGCGAACACCAAACTTCATTGGAAAAAAGGAGAGTTTAAAATTGCTTTTGTTATTGACGGTTATTCATTCACGTTTAGACATAATTTTAATATTACTAGTGACGGAGGGCTACGTTTAAATTCGGGATATATCTAATATTGCAAATTTCGCTTATAGTAGTTAAACAGTTTCCAAAATGTGCTTACCTGTTCACCTTAAAACGCCAACGCCTGTAATGTAAACAATTGTGTAAATGAGATATAAAATGAAAGTACAGTGATGTAGCTTAATGCCGAATTTACCGCAAACCCAAGGCAATTCGTTTGAATCTTCGCTTTACGTGTGTATTTTAGACAATATTAACATAAAGTAGGTTCAGTGATTCTGAGGTTTTGGGGGCATATTTGTCACAGCTGTACTCGCGCAGAGGACAGGCTCATTGTGCGCCACAATTTTGGTGAGAATCATATTATGAGATTAATGAGGCACATGACATTCCTGTGGAGATTTGGTACCTGTTCTGCTTGGTTAGTCTGATGAAGACAGTAAGTATAAAAGACGCTCATTCTTGAATTTTCTTTTTTTTTTTTTTTTTTTTTTTCAAGGTT
>NW_019524783.1:120553-127676 GCF_002814215.2 Seriola lalandi dorsalis
ATTTATGACTTACTTAAATTCACTGAATTGTTAGTGACAGTTGGGTTTTCACAGGTGACACTTTGACGTGTCAATATAAGGAAAACTCAGGTGTAAATAATAATAGTAAGTATATTTTCCAAGTAGCTGTACTTTACCTGAGTATTATTTCTTTTGGAAACGTATGACTTTTACTTACTACTTTACTTACTCTTACTTTGAAGCAGCTTTTGGAATGAATTGTATTTTATTTTGAAAATGCGATAGGCCATACACTGTGTTCATCACAGCGACCAGTCGCAGCCAACTCCTACACTGTCAATCATGTTGTGTTTGCTGCATTTGCATTTTTGAACAGCTCAGAAATTTGTCCAAATCAGAGGGACGGCAGAGTCTGAATCTGTCTTCCAGCTTGCATATCTTTTTATTTCTCTCTCTTTTTTAAAACTTATTATATATATTTATTACATGTACACCTACTCTCATATAAGCAGAGTAATTTTGCATGCACACCCCCTCCCCACTCTCCAGGCATCTGGTGAAGACTGTAGTCATGGGACAGGTCTTGTCACTGCTGATCTGCGGGACAGCAGTGAGCTGTGAGTACCTGGCCAGCGCCGGGGTGGAGACGCCCATGCTGCAGAGTTTCCTCAACTACGCCCTGCTACTGATCGTTTATACGACCATCCTCATCACACGCAAAGGTCAGGATATCTAATTAATGTTAATTAATTTGTCCCAAATTTGAACACCGTTTTTAAGAAAAAATTGTGGGTCTGGTTAGTGTCACTGATTCCACATTTATTGTATTTGTATTATTAGTTTAGCTTTATTTTAGCTTAATTGAATTTCTTCTGGCCCATCCCACATGAGATTAAAACACACGGCTATTTAACAAAACATGCATCTTCCAGCAACACACATACAAATTTAAACATTACAAGTTCTCTTCTGTTCTTTCAGATAACATATTTATATTGGGGGGAAAAAAGCCCCATTTAAACTTATGAATATTAAAATTGCTCCCAGCCCACCAACACACAGAAACACCAGCTCCACCTTGTGTCCAAGTCCTATAAAAGGTGACAGAAGATTTTCATTTGCAAGATTCTGTTGTCCATTCCCATTCCTACTCTAACGTAAACCTGATCTGTTTCTACAGGAGAAAGAAACATCATACAGATTTTAAAAACCAAGTGGTGGAAGTATCTGGTGATGGGTCTGGCAGATGTGGAGGCAAACTATGCAGTCGTGAAGGCCTACCAGTTCACCACCCTGACCAGTATCCAGGTGAGAGACGACTGTCATGCTGCTGGACTCACAGTAGAGTGACAGTGTATTATTTACATTAATAAAAATAACTTTTCCAGCATCTATTGATCATGATATCACAGAAACATACAAAACCCAATTAATCAACAAATGTTCAGTGAATTAACGTGTGATTTCCAGTGTGTGGAAAAATATTCTCCTTTCATAATTTAATAATAATAATAATTTAATAATAATAATAGTTTTTTACTTTATGGATAAATTTGGCAGAAATTGTTTATATTGTTTAAAAGTTTTGATACCAGTGTCAGTTTAGGTACTGATATCAAAACAACACTTTTTCTAGTACAAAACAGTTTCTTTTTATATTTATCATTTAACTAGAGACGCAGACACACCAGCATTTTGCATAAATAAAATATCTCACAATGCATATTTTTATTTAAATCAGTAGCTGTCTGATCGAGAGCTGAAACAATTAGTCAATTAATTATTAGTCAGTCAACAGAATATGAATCAGCAGCTACTTTGACCCTAAATAAATTGTTGTTTTTCTGAGAAAAAATGCCCAAACTTCCTGGGTTTCATTGTCTTAAATGTGATTAATTGCTGGTTTTCTTAATAAACTGAAAACCTTTGGTGTTTTTTTTTAATTCTTTGTAAAACATAAAGAAATTTGTGAGCATCACTTTTGGCTCTGGGATTGTTCCGGCATTCTTCCACGATTGTCAACAATTAGCAGATTAACCGATTTTGAAAATAATCTTTTGTTGCAGCAATTTACAGCTCTAGCCAGACGGTTTTTGGTATTCTGTGTTAGAGCCACATTTCAGTTGGTACCAGAAAAGTATTAAGACACTCAGCCTGCGGCATTAACACTGGCAGATTACTGCACCTTTGTTTATTGCACATATGAAGGTGACAGCACTTGTTTTCATCATCGATTAACCTGCTGATTATCTTTCAGTTAATTATTTGGTCTATTAAATGTGACGAATATAGTGAGAAACGTCAGGAACATTTTCCCACAGCCCAAATGTGATGTCTTTAAATGTCTGATAATAAACTGAGATAATCAGTTTATTATCAGACAGGACAGAAGCCTGGAGAAGGACTCGGGCACTATTTTGTTTGAAAAGAGACTTTTTAGCAATTAATTAATTGCCAATTTAATTGATTACACTGCTCATTAATTTTTTTGTTAATCGACAACCATCTACCCGGTGCTCAGGAATAAGTTGTTGGTTCTGCTGTGCAGGAATTGAGCAATGAGCTGAGGTGAGAATTAGTGGCAATATATCAAATTTTCAGTAATAGGATTTATGTTTGGTCCACACTGTGCTGTTCTCACAGTGAACGCACGCTGATGATTCTGTTATCATCAGTGGTGGCAGCTTTAGAAGAGCGGGTTCACCGACACCTTCCACCTTAATGCCAAAAATATCTAGCACATGAAGTCTTTTAATGGTTGATACGGAATGTGACCTCCACGGCTTGTCCTGTCTTACACAATGTTTTCTTCCTACTCAGACTCTATGAACAAGTCAGTGTAATCTCAGCCGCTCTTTGTGCTGTTGTTGCTGTGCGTTTCAGCTGCTGGACTGCTTTGTGATCCCGGTGCTGATGCTACTGTCCTGGTTCATCCTGAAGACTCGCTACCGGCTTCTCCACATTGTGGCCGTCATTGTGTGTTTGTTGGGGGTGGGAGCCATGGTGGGGGCCGACATTCTGGCCGGAAGAGACCAGGGGTCCAGTAAGGACACTTTTCTTTATCATTTATATCTGTAAAGTGCTGAAACTTGATGCCTGATGCAATCACAAGGACATCAGTGGTAATATAAAAAGGATATTGTGTTGACAAATTGACCGTAGTATCTGTGGGGGTCAGTGGAAATGACAAAACCTGAATGCTCAAATTGTGAGGCTTCTTTCTGTCTTTATAAGATTGTTTTGGAAGCTCCCACCAGTAAAAAATTTGTGCTCTTGATTTTATATCATGGTTTACATTTTGCCTCCGCTTCTCTTGTCAGTCAGAAGAACTGAATGACATCTGCAGTTTTTAAGGGGAAAACACCCAATTACCCTTTGAAAAAGCTTTAATGGATCTCTCAGATAAAACATTGTTGTGGTTAAGTTTATCCGAGATCAAAATAAATCCATATTAAATCCAAGTGATCCGTAAAGAGAATGTGAACAGTGTTAATGAAGCAGAGATATTTTGCTGAAGTGAGAGCACATTGTTATGCCTTCGCACTGGCAACAGCTCAGCTGCATTTAGCAGATGTCAATAAATGTGAGACTCACACAGAATTATAATAAACCAAAAATTACTTTCCTGCTTTTGTTGCTTTTGTGCTGCTGTGATTTGTCCTCTTGTCTCCTTTTTAGTTTGTCTTAATTTGGAAAAAATGTTGTGCTTCCTACTTGAAAATGAATGTATAAATTGTTAATAGTATAACATATAAAATGAGCTGCTCCTCTGTGTCTGTGCAGCCAGAGACGTGTTGCTTGGTGATGGTTTGGTCCTCCTCAGTGCCGTCCTCTATGCTGTATCCAACACGTGCCAAGAGTACACCGTGAAGAAACTGAGCCGAGTGGAGTTCCTGGGCATGATGGGACTCTTTGGGACTGTCATCAGTGGCGTACAGCTGTAAGTTATTGTTTACATCCGTATATATATATTCTGGGGCTTAAAAACACTCTCTGCCGAAGTGTTTTCCTCAGCATCCTGACTTCATGTCATTGCAGAGCTGTGCTGGAAACTCATGCGGTAGCTGCAATAAAGTGGGACCTTCGTATTTGTAAGTGAACTTTCTGTCTTGTTAAAGTCGGGGATCTGATCCTGCTTTTCAGGCGTCAGTGATAGCATTAAAACTCCTCCCTCTCTAACTGAAGTCCATTCATTGTGCTCTGCAGCCATGCTGTTTGCAGTCTATGCCCTGTGTATGTACGCACTGTACAGCTTCATGCCCGTAGTCGTGAAGATGACCAGCGCCACTGCGGTCAACCTCTCTCTGCTCACCGCCGACCTCTTCAGCCTCTTCTGTGGTTTCTTCCTCTTCCACTACACAGTGAGTGTCATTAAACAGCATCATGGCGTTAGCAGCTCAGTCAGGTATTTATTCATGTTTAATGTTGGTTTGAAACCTTTTTTTCTTTTTAAATTCTCTTTTTTTATAGTCTTACTTCATGATCCATTTAAAGCTATGAGACTCAGTTGCAAACAAAAATAATGAATGTGATAGGTCAAAATAGATAATAAATATCTATAATAATACAGATAATACAAGTTAGGACCAGTCAAGTAAATCAAATTATTATTATTATTGTGCAACATGTCCCATTGAAGAAAAAAGCATTCGTATATCACTAGTTTATTCCATCTTTGTCTCAGAACAGCAAGTTGTTTTTGTATTTTCACCGGTAGGATGTTATGTAACTGATATTTTGAAATAAAGTAGCATGTTAGAGTGAAAAAGCACCAAGATAAAAATTCACATGACCTTTGTAAAATGCCTTTTTTATTTTTTATTTTGAGATGTTGTTTAAAGAAGGAAGTTTTCGCTGTAGCAGGCACATTATTGCAAAAACGCTGACGACCCCTTAAGCAACCGTCCATTATAAAATACCATTTGGCTAAAGTGGAGCCACACACATGAACAGATTTCCTCATCTTGAAAATCTCCTGTCTCGTGCGTTGTCCGCAGTTTTCAGCTCTCTACATCATCTCGTTTGTCGTCATCACCGTGGGTTTCATCATGTTCAACGCCGTCCCCACGTACACTTTGTTACCTGTGGACGACCCCGCCGACCCGGCGGAGAGCTCCTCAGACCGCCTGCTGGCAGCGGACAGAGACACTCAGACAGATGAGACACTCACCGCCGTCGCTGCACTATGACAGAGACTCACTGAAGACGGAAGAAGACAGTGTCAGTGGGCAAAGGTCATTTTTAACTTTTACATTATTGTATTAGTACACGCAAGACATTGGGGTATATAACATCTTGTTTCATTGTTCGTGGCACATTTTTAATCCTTATTTATATAAAGATAATTCTTTATAAACGGAGATTAGATATCATCTGTTACTGCACTTGTTCAGGACGTGTCAGTCCTTTCTGCTTTTTTGATATTAATATATTTGATATTTTACAAAATCTGTCAGCTGTGCTGTTACAATCCTCTGTATTATGTTGTTATTTTTGAAATCGACCACAAACCAGTTACAAAGTTTTATTTGACTCCAGTTGCCTTATACAGTTTTCAGACTCGTGTCATTTTGTAATCTACCAAATATACTGTAAATCACATGGCTTTCTTCGCCTTGTATTGCCAAATGTAAAGCATGTTAGTATGCAGCAGACATTCTTACTTTTTTTTTTTACTATTAAATTCATTTTTATAATCTCTTGGGTGCACATCATTCCTCAGTTAATTTACATTTTTAATGTGGTTGTTCGGTTATTTTACATAAATTAAAAACTTCAAATGCTGCACTCGACCAGTATGAGATTCATTTAACAAAACGCAAATATAATGTGTGTTTATTCTACATGTTACAGGAATTATGTGCTAATTTAACTAGGGTGTATGTACAAAGGATATCACACATTGAGATCGAGATCAGTGGCAGCTGAGAGCAGAAAAATGTATGAAATATAAAGAAATAGTAATAGCAGAGATACAAAGTTTCATTCTCATTAGCGTCCTGATATCATGGAGTTGGTGGAGACCAAAACAGCTAGAATGAGTGAATATGACTGGAATTCGTCAGGCGGACAAAAATAATGTATAAATCAACCTGTAGATAATGGATGCCAATGTTGTGCTGTGTCTGCTGGATGTGTAAAGCACCTTTCAACATTCACTAACATGGGTAAAGCTCCAAAAACATTTCCAACCGATGACATCATTTGTTTAAGAGGCTGTTCAGCTTCGTAGTGATATGTTAATGTAGTGTTTGCAGCTTCTTGCACTGCCCCCATGTGGCCAAAATCTGTTAGATGCGGGTTTAAAAAGAGGTCACAGGTTCTGTTCCCTGCAACCAATTGTGTTTTACCAAAGTGCTGCTGACTGAGACACTAGTCCTCTACCTGGTTTGTCATTTTAAAGTCTCTGTGAAGGAGTGTCTGCAGAATCAATGCTAATGCATGCATAAACATCATCATCAGCTATAAACATCTATGATTGCATAGCAGCAAAATTGACCGAATCTGATGTTCTCTGAAGAAAGTGGGAAATATTTCTTCCAACAGATGAGCTATAAATCGACTGTGCTGACAGAGGTTTTGACCCTCTGTACTGAGCACTGCATTGCCTTGCTGTAGCTTTTAGACTGGACCTGCTCAGCCTCAGTCATTGACTGTCATCATGGAGGAAAAGCAGACGACTGTAGCCGAGTGAAGAGGACTAAACGCTGCACCCCGACGCATCCCAGCCTTTGTTTCTCCTGTTATTATTCGAAATCGGTGAGAGGAAATGTTTTCTATTATGACATCGATTTTATTGCATGTATTTCTTGTCCAGCCGATGTTGTAGGGATCGTCTTGCTGCTACGGATTAGTGTTGCTGCTTCGGTTTGCCAGAGACGAGGCAAGGCAAGAATCGCCTGGTTTTACTGGGTGATTCCTCAATGAATTGTGAAATAAACGTTCACGGGGCTTGAAGATAGTTTACCCGTGTGTGTTTCTGTTTCACTGTACCGACTGTGGCGCGACAGAGACGCCGCAAGACGCGTTGAACAAGGTAAAACCGAAAAGCCGCAGATTACATGCGCGGTAACTGTTCAGCACCGCGGACAGCTCCTGAGCCGCGGGCCCGACCTGAGCGCCTCATGTCGGCCTCATCCACAAACCTGACCCCCCCCCCCCC